>NC_018246.1:121500-161500 GCF_000227135.1 Leishmania donovani | reverse complement strand
GCCAAGAGGCACAAGTGTCGGCCTGTACTAGACTCTAAGCTCGCCTGCGCGCGGTGGGCAGGCTCGTAGATGGGCAGCCTTAGCGCGAGCGTGTGCGCGGTGGACAGCAGCTTATCATCGCGGTCGTACTGCATGGCTTTGCCCTTGAGTGCGCGCAGCACGGCACTCACTTCAAACAGCACTTTATCCTCCTCCTGCCGCTGCGCGCGTTCCTCCTCCGTCCAGTCGGCATCTGTGATGCTCGGCGGGTAGCTGCAGGCCACCGCGCCACTGAAAACGCCGCCGTTCGACAACCCTGTCGACGCCGACGACGCGAGCGAGCCGCGGCGCAGCGACGCCATGGACGACACTTCCGTCACCGCAGACGCCGTGGATGGGGGCAGCGGGGTTGCCGCCTGTACCACATTCGGGATGCGGTAGCCGGCGATGAGCATGTTCAACACCGCCTCTGTACGGAGCACGGCCACCTCACTCAACACAATCTCTAGGCGTGCCTCCAGGAGCTTCGCCTCTGCCCCCGCAGCAGCCATGGAGGACTCCGCAGCACTCAGCTTCTCCTCAAGCTTTCGCACCGACATCGGTTTCTCCAACGTCTTCTGCAGTGTGGCCCACTCCACTCCCAGTGTGTCGCGCTCACTGGCAAGTCGCTCGCTGCGCGTTACATACAGGGCAAAGTTCTGCCACAGCGCAAAGTAGCGGCGGCGCAGCTTCCACGGCTGAACCAGCGACGACGAAAGCGGCTCCACCACAGCCCATTCCCGGTCCGCCGCTGCGGAGGCGGCAACGCGCCGACGCTGCCGTGCACACACGCGCCACAGGTCAAAGCAGCGGCGCCGGCGCGCGTGCGCCTGACTGCTTTGCGTCTTCTCTGTCAGAAGCCACAGCGCTGTTGACTGGGTTGCGACCCGCGTCGCTTTCCGCGTCAACTGGGCCAAGGTGCAGCTGGCTGGGGTGTGGGAGCTGGCGTTCATCGACAAGAGCAGTTTGTTGAACGACACGCACTGGCGCAGACGCACCTGTCGGGCTCGAAGGAACTCACGCCAGCGGCTGTACGCACAGGCGAGCCGAGTGATCTGCTGTTGCCTCCCCATGGCATCGGCCACCAACGCCCACACGCGCCGGCGTCCCTCACGCACCTCGCTGCAGACGGCGAGCAGCACCACTTCACTTGCCTGCAACTGCACCTTCCGCAGCACCTCGCTTGCAGATGTCCTCTTCCGCGCGCGCGTCCAGTTCAGCCACCGTTGCGTATAGCGACCGAGCAGCGTCATCGCGCAGCTCTCCGCTCGGGCTGCAATGGCGCCCTTAGAGTCCGAGCGCAGCGCGCGGCGCTGGGCCCACTGCCGCCAACGCGCAAAGACGCAGTACGACTGCCGGCGCACGTATTCACGCTCCAGTACGAGCCCGCAGCGACGCATGTCGGACAACTCCATCTCCTCCAGCATGTCATTTGCTGCCTGCCTCGCCTGCTTGGCAAGGTTGCGTGCCCGCTGCTGCTGGAGCGGCTGCAGTGAGACAGCCGCGTTCAACTCACGCAGCGACGGCTGGCCCACGCGATAGCTCGTGGCGGTTTGGTTGGGGCCGTGCGCCATGGTGGTCCTATCAAACTGAGCAGCACCCATAACAACCGACGACAGGCCGACGCTGCCGTTCAGTGACGTGCCCGGCGCCTCCTCTCCACGCACGACGGCCATCCACACGAAACGCCGCATCGGCGTCATGCGAAGCTGCACAAAAGTGGAAGAGAGAATCGCGTACGGCGACTGCATCTGGGAGAGCAACGGCAACTCCGTGCCGTGGGTGTCGTACACAGCGAGACCGCCGTCTAAGAAAGCGGTGTAGAGGCGGCCAACGCTGGCGTCATACAGCACGCTCGAGAGCGGCATGCGGCGCGACGAATCCAATGCACGAACGTACTGGCCAGAAGGCAGCGCAAACACCTTCGCTGTGGCGTCGCGCGAGGCGCTCACGAGCAGGCGGTCCTCTACCACCGCGAGCGCAGTCACACACTCAGTGTGTGCGCACTCGATGGGCCAGTTGAACGCGGTGACCGCGTCGTACCCCGCAGAGATACGCTGCGTAAGCTGCATAGATGCCGCCGAGAGCAGCACGCGTTGCTGGTACAGGCGCAGCCACGATTCCAGTCGCTGCTCCAACGAACTCGCGAGCCACCGCGTGCGCACCGGTGTCGACTCGGCTTCCAACGTCGCACTCTTCGTAGTCCTCTTCTGTGCCCCTTTCTTGTGCCTCGCCCACATACCGGCGGCCGGGGCGGCGGATGCGCTTTTCGCTTTCGTCTTTGTCGCCGCCCTTCCGCTGTTGGACGAGGCGACGCCGGCACCCCGCTTAGCTAGGAGGCCCTTCGCCCGCTTCTTTAAGCCGCGCTTGAGACTGCGCGGTGTGCGCGACGTCGCAAAGGATCTCCTGCCAGCATCTCGGTAGCGACCGCCCGCTACAGCAGCAGAGCCTATCATCGCCCTCTCGTCGTCTTTGTCCTCCAACTCGGCCTCCTGCTCCAAGCCGCCGCGAAGCGGTGACATGCCGCCCTCGGGGTCCACCAACACACTGCCCTCACGATACGCACTCGACGTCATGCCCGTCTCCGTCGGCTCAAATGGCCCGACCTCCGCTGAGGGCATCAAGGGAGACGCCGACAGCGATGACACACGACCGCCACCGTTAGCGGCTTTAGCCAGGAGACGGGCGCCACGCATGGCAACCGGCACTATATGGGCACCGGCGCGTCTGCCTAGAGAGCTCTTCTTAATCGCGCTGTGGCCCTCCCGGAAGCGGTGGTGGCGACCGTCTGCGACGGCTGGGGGTGTGGAAAGACGAGGCGGGCCGACAGCCGCGAAGCCGCTGGTACTCGCCGGCACCGAGGTCAGCGACGGACGCTGGAAGACGCGTGGCGAGGGCACTGCAGACTTGCCGGCGCGCACCTCTCGACCCGTCGCTGCCTCTGTCTCTCCTCTGTGCAGCCCATGGAAAGATACCGAGATGCTCGCGTGCCCCGCCGCAGCAGGGGCAGCTGTCGATGCCACCACCAGCCGCTGCAGCAGGGGCGCCGCTGCGGCCACGTCCATCTCACTGACTCTCTTAACGGCATTCGCTCGCTCCTCCTTTGTAATAGCGAGCTGGTCGCCTTGCACCGCGTCCCACATGCGCAGCGTTCCGTCGTCAGAGCCGCTGAAAGCGTACCCGCCAGTCGCGGTCGCCGCAAGCGCGCCGATGCTGCGCAGATTGCCCTTCAGCTTGTGTAGGTAAGACATGCTCGCGGCTTCCCACACCGCGATGGAGCGGTCGAGTGAGCCTGTGAGCAGAAGCGACTGTGTGGGGGTCGACCCATGCTTGCCGTGCGTCTCCGCATCGGCACCGGTGTGCAGGGAGAAGCGCGGGGCGCCTTGCACGTGGAGCAGACACGTCACGGCAGCCGTATGTGCGCGATGCTCCGCCGTTAGCTTCATCGTGACGGCATCGTAGACGCACAGCGTACCGTCCGTGTATCCGGCGACGACGCGGCTGCCGCAGACTTCCGTCAGGGAGGTGATGACGGCTCGAGGGTCGCGGCGCGGAAGACTCGCCAGCACTTGATTGGGGTTCGCCATGCTACGCACCTCCAGTCCGCCATCCTGCTGAGCCAACCACAGAGACGTGTGCAGACCCGATTTCACCAGCGGCTCCATGTTCGCGGCGAGCAGGCCACAGTGGGCAGCGAAAGATCGGCGCTGCAAGCCGGCAGACGCCGTCGCCCCTGTCGAGCGTACGAGAGCAGACGCCGACGAAGAAGGCACAAGACCGCGCGGGCGCGCTCCGTTGAGGAGCGACAAAGGTCGGCCCCGACCAGCGCCGGGCCCCGCCGTCCCACTGCTGGCCATCGACGCCCCAGAGCCAGACACGCGGCGCCCCAATTGCCGCGGAGACCTACCCGGTGCAGTGAGCGAGGAAGGATGACCGGCCGCCACGGCGTGAAGAGAGGGCACGTCAACGGCATGCTGCGCCTCGGTCTCGACACCTTGCGCGCACCCGTCAGCAGCGGCGGAGGGACTCGTGCGGCCGCCCTCAGCGGTCGCACCGGCGGCGGCGGCGGCGACGCACACCGATGCCGCTGCCGTCTCCTCATGCGTTTTACCGTTGCGCACGTGCGACGGCGTGGAGCCGTCGATAGTGGACAGTGCGGCAAGTTCATGCGACGTAGCGGCAGCTGGCGTGCGTATCACCACTGGAGTCGCACAGCGGAAGCGTCCAATAAAGCTGCGCTGATGGGCTAAGTTGAGGTAATCCGCCTCCTTGCTCGACGGAAGCGGACGGAGATGAGAGAAGCTCGACAACCTCGGCGACGAGAGGGCAGCAGCGGGCTGTGAAGACAAGGAACCGGTGCGACCCCTCGCCACGGTCGTCGAGTGGCTCGTGGCACGGCTCTGGAACGACTGCACAGACGGACAACGCCCAGAAACGGACCAGGGGGCACTACTACCCGGCATGACGATCGCTGACGCCACAAGAGGACGTTGTTGCGCGACGGAGTCGGAGACAATGGTGGACACGGCCGTTGAGTCGCCGTCGAGCGAGTTGCCGCTTCTCCCCGACGGCGGCGGCGGCCGGGAAGCCATGACGTGGCCTTCCGACTGAACACATGACTGCGCCAGCGAGGCCGATGTCAACAAAGCAATCGGCACCACTGCATCCTCAGCGTCTGAGACAGGTTCCTGCGACGGCAGCCCCTGCGTGCCTGTGGGGGTGGCGCTGATCGGCTTCGAAGGCGAAGCAGAGGAAGCGGGCACCTCACGATGCAAAGCCGGCTGCAGACGCGGCGCTGTCGTGGCGGACCGCCGGCTTGCTCTGCCTCTCCCCACATACGACGCAGTTGGGCGCACTGAGGTCCGTCTTCCTTGGGAACGACCGCGGCCACCGACGCCTCTCTGTGCTGCTCCTTGAGTATCATGACACAATGATGAGAGCCGCATTGTCGCACTCCCACAGCGATGGAAGAGCCGAGTCCGCTGTACGTCTGTTGGCGTGCGTGTGGGTGAAGACGTGTAGGAGAGAAGGGAGGGGGCGCGGGGACTGCCCTCTCGCGGCAAAGTCACGGATGCACCCGAAGACACACCCACGCGGGTAGCGACAGGCACACAACACCGAAAACGTCAAAAAGGCGAAGAAGACTGAAAATAAAGAGAACGAGGGAGAGCAGTGGAGGAAGAGAGGAGGTAGTGGTACACAACGAAGGCGGCGCACGGAACACCGAACACCGAGCACCGGCACGCACACACGCACACACACACGGAGAAAGAGAAACAGCGGCCGAGGAAAATCGAGGGTGCGGATGCGTGGGGTGGTGGAAGCACCAAAAAAAAAAACGAACAAGGCCAGACGGCAAGCAGACAAGAACCAGGAGAACGTGAGAAGAGTGCACACCCCAACTACAAAGTGACGAGCGGCAGAGAGCGACAACGTGGCGTCGTTATGTGTGCTCCTCTCTTTTCTCGAAGGGCTGGAGCAAGCCAAGAGGTGCTGGAGGGAGAGAGGGAGGGAGGGGGTTGCTTGTGGATATCTCTTTGACTTCTGATGCGGGTGCTGCGGTTGGCACGCTGGATGGCCATGTAGCACAGGCACACGTGCAGAGTTGAAGAAAAAAAGAGCGAACAATGACAACAGAGAACTACGCAGCAACGAAGAAGCGAAGAAAGCGAGTCCCGGAGCCGCTGTTTTACGAAGATGGCGACAACAAGGGGGTGTACAGACACCCTTTTCCTCACCTCCACAAACTGCGTCCCTCTCTCTCCGTCTTGCCTGTCTGCCTGTGTTCAGACGGCACGTCGGCGCCTTCTCCCGTCCACGTCGTCACGCACACACGAAGCAGATCTTCGCTGTTCCTTGGAAAAGGGGGGGGGGGTTCAAGAACAAGGGGAAAATAAAAGAAAAACCGAGCGTCTTAGCGCTGAGCGGGCAGGTGTTTCGTCGTTTTGGTCTGTCCGCGTGTGTGTGTGTGTGTGATTATGCTGATAAGCACTTGATATTGCGATGAGCGAAGGGACGTGGGCCGGGGGGAGAGCGCCTTTTGAGAATCTCTTCGAATGCACCTTGGGTGACGCCGCGCCCCTGCGGAAAAAAAAAAAAGATGAGGCCAAAATGGGAAGAAGGCGATGCGCAGGCAATGACGGCGGCTGATGGAGATAAAAAGCCACGGGTTTCGTCTACTTAGCGGTGGCGCGCATACAAACTACTGAGAGTGAGAGAGGAGGAGGGGGTGGGAAGAGGAAGTCCACAGGCGGAGGAAGAGGAGGAGAACACAGGCAAAATAAAACGCGCAAAGGGGAACAGCAACAACCACCAAGATCGAGGCAAGGAAACGAACACCACAGAAGGGAGACAGACGGCAAATGCAGAGAGGGGAAGCGAGGCAAGCAGCTATAAATTTATGTACGTTGGTGCGCGTGTTTATGTGAACGGTATGAGGAGGGAGGGAGGTGCGGGTGAGGGGGAGGGGTGGGTATGTCTATCGTTCACACGCTCGCCCTCTCACCTGCGAGAGGGGGACGAGAGGGGGTGGAAAGCAGAATGTGCACAAGTATCCCCACACCACCTCCTGTGAATCGTTCCTGTGCGGAGGGTCAAGATGCTCTTGACGCTGCTGTGTGTGCGTGTGTAGGGGAGTCGGTGCGTGTCTTTCTTGCGATGCCGTCCTCTCTTTCTTCATATCCCCTACCGGAACTAGCTCCCAGAAGGTATGTGAGGGTGAGCGACCGACCGAGCGAGCGGAGGAGGGTGGTGGTGGTGCGTACATGAGGGAGGCAGACGATTCCAGCGACAAGGACAAGCAGATAGAGAGCGTCGGGGGAGGAGTTGAGGAGAATACAAGCAAAGCAGTGGCTGAATGGAAAAGGAGAGAACAAGGAGAGTCGCCGTGGTGCGAACGAAGTGTTCAGACACCATGCGCCTCGTATACCCGTTGCTCACCATCAGCACAGCGCACGCCTTCACGGGCACACACACACACACAGCGAAGCGCAATGTGAGAAGCGTGTTGCACTACATGCTACATGACACACACACACACACACAGACACATGCACAGAGGAGAGTAAGAGAACGAGGAGGGAGAGAAGCATGCAAAACGCAAGGCCAACCGATCAAGCTCGAGGAACACAGGGAAGCTTCTTGCCACGCAGCCCTCCAATCTTTTGGACTCCGAGAAGTCCATTGTGCCGCGCAGAAGCTGAGTCGCGTCCTCGCTGGGCCTCACGCCCTTCCCTTTTCCTCCTCTGCGGTGCGCAGGTTCATGGGTGTTCGCACGTGTCTAATGGGGCGTAGACGTCCGGCCGACGTCCGCCTCTGCCGTGTTTGCACCGGCAGCGACCATTTTATGTCTGTTGCACCTCTGCCTATTTTTTTTTGTACCGTCCGTGTTACTCCCTCGCGTTGCCGTCAAAGCCGCTCTTTGCAAGCGTGGGTGAGGGTGGGTGGGGGTGTGTCCACTCCCCTCTGCCAGGAAAAAGAAAGTCAACTTCTCACACACATGCACGCAGAGGACAACACCCTGGTCGGGGGAAGGGAGAGGGAGAGGGGTAGCAGTCGACTGTGTTGCCAAAAAGACGGAAGTGGACGTCATGAATGGCAGAAACAAAACAAAAAGGGATGGAGAGACGGTTGGAAAGCGAGAGGGCACCAATGGGCCCCCTCGCGCACACTCTCCACATCGCCTTCTCCTGTCATTCCCATACATACGCGCAAGCGCAGGGACGACGGGGAGACAGATATCGATAAACACCGACGTACAGCACCGTTACCTTCAACGCAGGCAAACACGTGCAGGCATGCGCCTTCGCCTCCCTCATTTTCTCCCTACACATACACATCCCGCTGCCCAGTTGCTTCCCGTAGAGGAGGGAAAGACGCAACCTCATTATGGCCCAATGTGCGACACAGTCGCCGTTCCATCGGTATTGTGTGTGTGTGTGTGTGTGTGTGTTTGGCTCGCAGAAAAGAAGAAAAGGGAAGCCGTAGAAACGCTGCGCGTGGGGGAGGGGTGAGGGGAGGGCGCTGGCGTCGCTCTACCTCGCTCGCTCTGCGTGGGCAAAGGAGAGGAGAAAGCACCCGAATGAAACAGGAAAGGGACAACAGAAGCACAGGCGCCGTGTCCAGCGACACGGATAGCGAGAGGGTAGGGAGGGAAGACGAAGACACGGAGAGACATCAACAATCAAGCAAACACACCAACAAGCAGGTTAACAATAAGAGGAGAGGGGAGCATCGGCAGCAAAAGCAGTGTCTTTGCAAGTCAAGTCACATGCAACTCAGAGAAACAGCGCGCGCCTTTTTTTGGGGGGAGGGGGGCAGAAGTTATGTGCAGAAAGGTAGGGAGGCATGACCGAAGAGAAGAGCGAGCAGCAGTCACACCGCGGCGCCACCCCCCCCCACACACACACAGATGTGGAGAGGAGACGCTCACAAAAGCAGCACTCGCGATATACGTGCATAACTGTCATTAAGTTCGCCGTCACGAGTCGGTGAGACGTGCCGACGCAAGAATGGCGGCCGGCGCACCCGACGAGCTCGCGGGATTTTCGGTTGAGCGCGCACCTGCCGTTGGCTGTTTTCTCGCGGTAGTACCCTGCCTAGGGGCCGGCGCTGAAGGGTTGCAGCGCAGCCCACCGTTCCCGTCAGCCCCGGTGCATGCAGAGTCGCGCGTCGTAGCACCAATGCCGGAGACCGACCCTTCTCTCGTGAGCGTCGCGGAGGTGCCCCCCGAAGACTGTGCGGCAACGCTGGACGGCACAAGCGTGAGTCGCACGCCATTGTGCACCCGTGACGGCGCTGAGGTGGCGATGGTACTGTGTGGGTGTTGCCTTGGCGGCGACGGCTTCAGCACAGTCATGCTCACTCTTGGCACTATCCGTGGAAGCGAGCCATGACGCCGCAGGTCGGACTGGGAGTGGCTTGGGTCGACCATGCTGGCGTTCCTGCTCGGCATCGGGATGAGGCTTTCAGACGGCTGCCTCGATGCAGACGACATCAGCGGTGCCACGGTCGATGTGCCGCCCATGCTGCTGACGCTGCCATCATCTGGATCGAGGGCGCTGAGGCGGTGGCGCGGCTCAATGACCTCCAGCTCGGGCAACGGTGCTGCTCTGGGGCTGTCTGCAGTTTGGACCGCACTGGCAGGCACCGTCACAGCGGTTGTTTTGAGCGACAGACGTTTAGAAGGCGACCTCGCTGCCGCAGAATCCTCTTCCGCGCCGCTTGCCCCCGGCGGGCGAGGGTGTGCGGTAGCTGCCCCGCCATCGGCGCTGCCTAGCGCAGCGCATGTGTGGCTCAGCTGCATCCGCATGGGGATACCTGGTTGCAGGCGCCGCACAACGCGCTCACCAACCGAGGACACAGCTGGGCTAGTTTTTGGCTTGAATGTCTGGTTCAACATTGGCGGCGCCGCTTGCGGCGCTCCGGGCGGCAAGCTGCTATGTGAAGGGGCCGCGGAGGAGGCGCGGGAGCTTCGGGTGGAGCGAAGGAGGGGCAGAGGCCCTTTGCACGTCGTGTTGCGATCGATGGCGGGCATGTGCATCTCTGACTGCGTGGAATCCTTGTTATGGATCCTGCTGGTCGCCGCGGGAGTGTCCGTAGGCGCCGATTCACTTGGAGGAGCTGCAGAGGTGAAGTTAGCATCGCTGGCAATTACAGCGGCGGCCGCCGCCTCAGCCTTTTCCTCCTCCAACTTTTTGCGCATGCGCGTGTACCAGTCCTCCGTGGTGGCCGCACCTCCCACACCGAGCCACCCACCACCGTCCCCGCCGTTGGCGTTCACGGTCGTGCTCATGTTTGCGTTGGCACCGCCGGTGGCAGAAGCACAAAACGCCACGAGCCCACCGCCCCAGTCGAGGCCGCCAATGCCGGCCCACGCGCTTGAGTTGTTATTGTCTACCTGCGATGCGTCGGCGCCGACGGACGCGTCCCTCGCAGAGGGGTAGGAGGAGTTGTTGCGCATACTCGCCGCCGCCAATCTATCATCAACGGTCGTCGACCTCATCGGCGCGTTCAGCTGGCGCAGCACCTCGTCCACGCGATTGCGGTGCCGCTCTCGCAGCCGGATTTCCTCCTCGCTGTCGGTGCTGCTGCTGTAGCCGCCGTTCGGACTGAGTGAGTAGAAGCCGCTCGGCATGCGAGGCGGGTAGAAGGTGCCGCGGCGGGTGCTGGAGGACCTCTGGAAGGGGCTCCCGCCACGACTCAAAGCAGTAGTTCGGCGATCCATAGACTTGCTCAACGAACTGGCAGCGGCCGCGATGCGACTACGTGTTGCCTGCTCCGCCGTGGAGGGGCACCAGGGTGCGCCGTTGCCAGCCTCGCACCAGCCCTGTGAAGCGCAGCTCGACGTCTCCATCACCTCGAGCAGGGGGTTGTCCTCGGGGCGGCTGAATCGACGCTGCGCCCCGCTGGCACTGATATTGTGCTCTGACTTGCCGCTACCCATGTCAGGCACCGCCGCAGCCAAGGGAAAGTCCATGTCCCAGTGTCTCAGCGGAGAGTTCAAATCGGCTGGCGGCACACTGATGCGCACCACGTCGTCGTCAACCGCCGCGATGGAATGCGCTGACCCGACACGGCCGCCACCGGCGAGGGCACCCGCAGTGCTGTTCGTGGATCGCTTTTCTCGGCTGCTGGGACGTATCTTAGTGGCGCGCTGCGACAACGGGTCACCGCCGCCGGTGCTGGCGTTGCTTTGACTGCGTCGAAAGCTGTGTGTGCGAGAGCTGCGCAGGGAATGGACGTTCCCGTGCTGCGTGCGCCGCAGCAGCGCTACCTTGGCGTCTCGCAGGCTTCGCGCGTTCTTTGAAACATGCACGGAGGCATCAGGGTCACCCATATTTCGTGGCGTCTGTCCCTGGGAAGCGCGTGTGCTCCCAAGCTGGAGAAGGCTCTGACTTGCTGACGTGGAGAGAGAGCTGGCGCTGATCAGTTTCTGCCGGTGAGACCGATTCCGCAGAGTGGACGATGTAGTCGTCTTGTCGTCATCAGCGCCGCTGCAGTAAGATCGCTGCAGCCGGTTCGGACTGCCGTTTCGATTCGCCAGATCGGAGGACCCGAGAGGCACGAACTGCGCTCCGCTCGAGTCGAGACCCGCACCGTTCGTAGCGCTGCCGCCGTCAAGCCGCAGCGTCGCGTGCGGCGAGGCGCGGGACGACTGCGAAGCCAGCGGGGAGGCACAAAGTTCACGCCGACTGCGACTCTGAATGGTGCTGTTCACGGCACTCGTCCATGGTACGACACTGACGGCACCGCTGGGGCTGTTACTCCCGCGCCTGTGTGACACGGAGGCGGTCTTCGGCGACGGCGTGGACGGCCAGTCGCACCCACCGTCATCCAGGCGCATGTCCTCGCTAAGGTCCGCCTCGCCGCTGGTGTTGCCGGAGCGCTGAAGAGGATTGCGCGCCGCTGCGCCACTGGGAGAGGCTATTACGGTGCCCTGCGGTGCACCTCCCGAGCATGTCGTCGTTGAATGGGAGGTGCTGCTGACGGCGACGTTTTTGCGTGATTTCCCGTCACCTCCTCGGCGGGTTAGCAGCCCTGTCAACCGTGAGTAGCCGCGGCAGCTGCGGGCTTCTCGCTTGCCGCTGGAGGTGATGCTGGAGCCGTCGAGTCGCGACTTGCAGCCGCTGGCTTCACGTATTTGCATGGGCGAGATCTCCGTTGCGGAGAGCAGGCTCGAGGATCCGGCGCCGCCACCACCGACAACAATGTCGTCGCTGTTGGTCAGCTGAACTCCATGTCGGGAAAAGAGCGGGTTGTGTGGAAGATCCGAGACGGGTACCTCGGTGGACGACAGCGGGTGCAGCCATGACGCGGCACTACCCCTCCGCGATCCCGAGTGCCTTACTGAATCCTTGGCCAGTTGCACAGAATCGACCGGCAACGGCGACTTCCTCTTCTCCACGGCGCCAGAGGACAAAGCAGGCATCCCTTCTTGTTGCAGATTAGTGACGACCACTAAATCTCTAGAAACAGCCCTCCGTTGCTGCACAGCAGCGGTGTGGGTCTGCAGTATGTGTGCTCCGTGTGAAGGAGCACACAAGACTGACAAACGCGCGTGCGGTCGCCAGTATGCGCACACAGACTAAAGCACAACGAGAAACGGAGAGTGAGAGAGGAGGGAAGGGGAGGATTACAAGAACAGGAAGAACAACACAAAAAGAAAAAGAGCAGCGGTACGAGATCAAGGCGCTGCCACCACCGGTACAACGTTCTTTTATATGTGTGTTATCTTCTTATCTATGCATATATATATATATATATATATCTGCGTGTGTGTGTCTGGGTGTCTGGGTGTACGTGTATTGTCCAAGGCCACAGCAACGCAGAAGTGATAGCTGCTTCGTTTCCCGTTTTCGTTTTTTTCCTCGTTTGGGAAGCGAAGAGTGGGACGGGAGAAAATGTGGAGAGGCCCACACACAACACACAAACAGGTCGAGGAAAGATGGAAAAAGAAAAAAAAAAATACAGCAAAGCAAACAAAAAAACGCGAGGAAGTGACAACGTAAAAGAGAAAACGAAAAATAATAAAAATTAAAAAAAAAAGATGCGCCAGTCACAGGCAGTCGTGGAGGAGGGAGGAGGGGGGGGGAGAGCGAACGGCACAGGCGCAGAAAGGGAGAACAGCAGGAGACGTGTAACTATGCAGAAGAACGAAAAGAAAACAAGAGGGCGTGTGTAACAGTGAGCGCTACCGAACAGCAAAATATAGAAGGTCACATATACACTCACGCAGAGAGGTACATAGAAGTGACTCGGACTCAAAGGCCAGCAGAGCAAAGGCAGCCGAGAGAAAGAAGGGGGGGGGAGCGACTTGGCAAACAAAGCGAAAAGACGTAAAAAAAAAAAAAGAGGCGGCAACCACAACCGCGAAAGAAACAGCGTAAAAGCAACGGCCAATCACGGAGCTACGCGCGCGCACACGCACACGCACACATACACACTCAGCACACACACACACGTAGTGAACAAAATGGCAAAAAAGCGAAAGAAAAGAGAGCAAGCAAAAAAAAAAATGTGATGGAGAGACGGAGTGTGTGTGTGTGTGTGTGTGCCGATGAAGGCGAGCAAACAAACAAAAAGAAGAAAGACGGCGATGGAGAGCGAGGTAAGTAGGCCAGGGAGAGAGAAGGGAGGGGGAGAAGAGCGAGGTGCGCACGCTTTGGTGTTGCTATTTTTTTTCCGTCGTTGATGTGTTTGTGTGTGTGTTTGTGTGTGTGTGTGTGTGTGCGGGTGTGTCTTTTGTTGTTGTCTTGTGCGGGGGAAGATGGGGGGAAAAAGTGAGGTGCGGCAGACGGTATGATGAATACAACACCAATGAGGAAGACGAGGAGGGCACGCAGAGAAACACGAAAACACAGCGGGGAGTAGGGGAGGAAGTAAAGGTATAGATAAGGACAAGTAATGATAATCCGGGGCACGCGAAGAAAAAAAATCACGAAAAAGAACAAAAGAACAGTCAATGATTGAATCACATAAGGAGATGGAGGAGCTGAGGCGAACACGCGCACGCACGGTCCCCGCAAGCAAGACAGAGCCTGGAGACTTCTCTCACGATTGGAGGCATAAAAAAAAAGAGCGGAGAGCACGAGAATGCGCGCACACACGCGCATACACCGAGAGAGAGGGAGACACGCGCTCACGTGGACTCGTACTTGAATCGCTCACGCACTTCTGCCAAACCTCTCCCTCCACGTCGGGTGAAGAAAGAAAGGAGGGAGTGGGGGCAAAACAAAGAGAGAGCGCAGGCGCACGCACTCGGAACTTGAGGGCAACACAAAACGAGAAGGAAAAGAGATTTGATCTCCTTTCCTCTCGAGAAAGGATGCAGAACTACGCCTCCTCTGTTTCGCTGTTGCTCCCCTTCTCTCTGAACCTCGCTCACCGCACGAGCCTTCCCTCTTTCAGGCAGATGTGTTTCTCTTTTTCCGTCGCTAAACGAAGTGTATATACCTGCGAACACGGTGTGGGTGCGTGAGTGGCCGTGTTGTTGTCGTTTTCCTTGTTTTTTTTTCTAGTTGCTCTTATTTTCTTGTCTCTCCTAGCTCTGGTTTGTACCTGAATCGCCTCGTCCTGCCTTTCGTGGGTGCTGTGCAAGGTTGTGTGACTTGCCTAGATCGACGGCGGAGAGCGAAGAAGACAGCTAAAAAAAAAAGAAGAGGTGGGAAGGACGGGGGCGTTGCAGACAGTGTAATGCGTACTTGTCGGTGGTCGAACGCTGGACCCGCAAGCTCGATGTTTAGAGGAAGAGAAAAACGACAAACACGAAGATTCGGCTGCGCGCCACCTGCACAGGAAATAAAGAGCAAGGTCCCTTTTCGTTCCGAAATCAAGACGAGCACCAGCGAGCCGCGCAGAGTTGCACCACGCACCCCGCGACACAGACACACGCACACGTGATTATGGTAAGAGCACAACAGCAGAAACGAAGAAAAAAAAAAGAGAACAACGTGGGAGAAGAGTAAACCACAAGTATAGCTGTGTTTGCACGTGTTTGTTGGAAGCGAGAAGCCGTGAGGGATGGTCAGATATGCTGTGTAACAGGGAGCAGCGAGCGCGTATGTGTGTGGGGAGGGGGACGGGTGAGTGAGCGTCACGGTGCGTATGTGAAGAAGCGGCGAACGCCTCGTAGGAGACTCCCTCAGAGAGGGACAGAGGCCCGAAGGAAAGGCGAACGGAGAGGGGCTTGTCTTCGCTGGGCGGGAGAGAGCGTGGGCGGTTGGTGGTGGTGGTGGTGGGTGGGGGGACAGAAAGTCGTCTCTCTCTCTCTTCGTTTCACAGGTGTCCCCAAAAGTAAGAAAAATAGGCGGGAAATCACGCACGAATGCAACCGAGAGAAGCAGTTAAGCACGCGCACACAGCCAGGCGCAGAGTTCATACATGAGGTCACGGAGAGCGGGGAGAGGACGAGGGAGAAACGAAGCAGCAGCAGATCAGAAACAACGGCACCGGGGCGCTTCAAAGCGAACGCAAAAAGGGCGAAACTATAAAATAAGAAGACCCAAGCACACACGCGCACACACGCGCCGAGAGAGAACCAGAGAGATCGTGTGTGGCAGTGATTATAGAAGAAGTAAGATGAGGAAGGAAATGGGGTGTGGCGGAGGGCTGTGAGAGTGGAGAAGAGGGAGGGGAGGGGAGAGCCCACCCCCGCGTGTCTCTGTGTCAACGTTGGAGGGGGAGGGGGTGGGTGAGTCGATCGACAAGCAAGTGAGAGCGCAGAGTTGAAACAAGAGAACCAAAGGGAGTTTAACGGAAAGAAAACACGCACGGAGAGGGAGAGGGGGAGAGCCAGACAAACACACACGCACACGATGAGTGAAAAGCGGGCGTGTCTTACCTGTCGTGGAGTGTCTCCTGTATTCTGTACGTGTTTAAGATCCTGAGTTGGGCGCCCTACGCAACCGTCGCCTACCAAAGAGACACAGGCACAGGCACAAAAACCAAAGAGAGAGGAAGCAAGAGTCTCAGCGATCAAACCGGCTTTGTGGAGGAAGGAGGGGAAGGAGAACAACCTCTGATGATCCCAGGCGATCGCCCCCTCCCCTTTTTGCGGTTGTTGACTTTCGCTTCCCTTTCTCCTTTGAACCCCCCCCCCTGTGCACGCAAGTTCGTCACGCGGCGATCGAAGAGCAAGGTAGATGTGCCTCAATGGGAAAGCGTAGGACAGGGGGAGGGGGAGGGGCACAAGTCGACGTCTTCCTCTCCACTTCACAACAAAAAGCAAAAGGGGCGGTACAACCTCCCGTAGCAGCACACCAAAATAAAGAGCACAAAAGGATCAAGAAGATCCTTGGCTTCGGCTCACCTCCCTCGTGATGAGTGTGTCGTGGAAGGAGAGGGGAGGGAGAGGGCCGCTACTCTACTTTGAGTGCGATGTCTTCCTCTTTCGTTTTCGTGTTTTCCTTTTTCTTCTCTGTCCCGGCGGAGAGAGAGAAAGATAGACGACTTCTCTATTTCTTTCCTTCTCGCTGACCGCAGCAAACAGAAGCGGGGGAGAGAGGGAGGGCAACACAGGGAACAGCGCGGTCGAGTGGAGGGATGGTGAAGTGCAGTGTACCGTGAAGCGTGTTGTGCGAGGTTCGGGTGTCGTCGACGGAGTCCGCGCAGTCGTGTTCGATTGTTTGCTCGAAACAGAAAAGAGGCAGACGGCGCACAGGGGGTGGGGCGGGAGGAGTGGACGAGTGAGCAGACACGATCGTCTTGATACGGTGCGGAAACCGTGTGTGATACACCTCTTCAAAGGCGCGTCACCGAGAGGGAAGAAAAGAGTTACTCGAGCTGCCGGTGCACGCGCGTGCGGCGAAGGTAGAGAAGGGCGAGAGAAACTATGGTTGGTGTAGCATCTGAAAACCTTGCACGCTTCCTAGCCAAGGGAATAAAACTGAGGAGGGCAACAATGAGCCGCCGAGCTGTAGATTGCCGCAGAGTGCAACTGCTGTCCAACGACGGCGCCACTGAAAAAGCGGCTTGTACGAATTTCTTCCCCTTTTCTCTTGCTTCTTCTTTGCAGCCTTTCAGGAGTTGGCGGGGCGTTGGGGGCTAAAGAGCGCCCGCGTATGCGCGTAAGCGTGTCTGCAGACCGTGCCAATCCCTCCCTTGCGCAAATCGTCTTCCTTTTTCATCGCTGCTCGCGTGGAAGGCCCCCCTTTCCCCACCCCTCTGCCTTCATGGAAAGGACGTGGAGCACGCGTGGGAACAGGAAGGGCAGCGCGTGTGGCGGCGCATGACTCACGAGGCCGTTTCCTCTGCACACGCTCCGCTGAGGCTGCGTGACCGAACACGAAAACGAGTACGCTAAACAACAATAAGGCAGAAAAAAAAAGAGGCGATGTGTGTGTACGTGGGGGGGGGCAAGGGATATATATATATATAAAGTCGAGTCAGAGTGAGAGAGACGGGAAACTTAAATGCACAGACGAGAACGCCAGACAACTGTACACGTGCATGGTCGGCACACACACAAGTATATATACATGATACATACATACTTGGAGACGTGACAGGTCCTCGCCATCACGTGGCAAGCGCATACGCGTACGCGCACCGAACACAAAAAGGGAAACGAGCGAGTGACAGTGAAAGAGAGAGGAAGACCCAAAAAACGGAACCAAATTACAGCTCATCTACGAAAGCGAAACCCCTAAAAAAAAGGAAAGAAGGAAGCGAACAGGAACCCCCCCCACCGCACCACCGAAGAAGACACGCACGCGCAAACACACAGGAAAAAATGGCTGGACGGACATCACAACATGAGGCACACAGTCACCCTCATTCAAATCATACATACAAAGCAAACACACACGCCTCCACACTTCCCAATCCTGTCAATTTCTTTTACAAGGCCTTCATTAGCCGCCATACAGCACGAGCGGAACGTCACACCACTCCATCGCCCGGCGTGCCACAGGCCCCCATTCCGCGCGGTGCGAAGCAGCGCTAGAAGCGCGTTACAGCAATGCGCCGACACAGTCATCGGAGCGCCGTCTCTGCCTCAAACTCTGCCCACCCGCCCACCAAGCAGGCTGCCTCACAGTCGCTTCCCATTGTGCTGCTCGCCACCCGGCGCATCACCCTCCGGGTGGCACACAGGCGCCCCACCCCACCAGCAGGGCAGTGAGGGCTGGGCGAGATACGCTCGAGTCACGCTCACACGTCGCCTACCATGTGGATGGCACAGTCGTGTTCACAGTCGCAGATCGCTCCGGCGCAGCGTTATATACGACCTGGATGCCGACATCAGTAGCGATAAGTCGCTCTGACCTCCCACACGCCGTAGGTGCCTGGCCCTACCAGCACCAGAAGTGCTTCGGCACTGGCGGGGGACAGGGGCGGGGGGCTACTCAGCTGCCCCACAGAGGGCGGGTGTGCCAGACCCTGAGATGCCACGCGTTGAGGGGTGCCGCCATCTTTCCTTGTCCACATCGGGGCACCCGCATCAGCACCAGCCACTACGAGAGCACGCACGTACTCGGGAAGGTGCGCCATTACCACCGCCAGTGAGGCTTCTCAGTCGAGCGCAAAGGTCTTGAAATACGGTGGAAGCGAGCTGAAGAACGGGTGCTGGAGTGCCTGGGCGGCGGTGGGGCGCAGTTTCGAGTCCGTCTGAAGGAGACGTCGCAGCAAATCGAAGAGCAAGTAGCGCTGCTTCATCATGTCTGATCGCACCGACAGCGACGGCGTCGCATCGGGGGGTATCGCGGAGGACTCGTTGGCTGACACGTACGGATGTAGCCCGTTGCTCATGCGCCGCTCCTCGAGCGTCAAAGGGCAGTGCCGCACCAGCTCCTGCAGAGTCTGGTACGTGAAGTAGCGGCGGTACTGCAGCGGCTCGCTGCCGGTGACCTCCAGGTAGTTCTCGCGTGTGCGCAAAGCAAACGACCGAGGCTGCTGCAGCGTCGCTGACGCAGTTGCGCCGGGCGCTGCAGCTGCTGGCGCACGAGGCAGCGCGGCATCGGTACTACCCTCGCCCCCCGGCGCTGCTACGATGTAAAACAAGTCGGCGTTGTCTCCATTCTCTACCAGGTAGTCGGGCAGCGGCTCAATCATCTCCTCCACGAGCGAGAGCTGGTGGTGATCGTTGCAGCCGGGGAGCAGCGGCATGCCCAGCAGCAGCTCCGCAAGCAAGCAGCCAGTCGACCACACATCGATTGCAGAGTTGTACGGCGCCCCTATAATTACCTCCGGTGCACGATAGTAGCGGGACTGGATGTATTGGTAAAACGGGCCACCGTCGTAGCAGCTGGAGCTAAAATCAATGAGCCGAACGTGCAGGTGCGAAGCAGCCGGTGCTACTGGCACCGCCGGCGCCTCCTCCACGGGCGCAGCAGGTGCTTGCATCATGTGACGACTGTAACTGCCGGCACCACCACCGCCAAGGCTTTGCAACGACATGCCGCTCGCGGCACTGGTGACAAGAGCGGAAGACTGGCTCAGCATGTGCATGCGGCGCGGCTCGGGGGTCGGCATGTCTGTTTGCTCCACAATGGTGGCGCGGCTGGCCGAGCTTGAGCGGAGGTGGCACAAACTGTGACCCTTGTACGTCGCGAGCGTCATCGGCGAGGAGGAGAGGTCCAGGAGGGTGTTCGAGTTTCGGCGCTTCCCCTTAAAGCCGAGCCGCTGCCGCGCGACAGCGCCAGGGCCGACTCGCGCGGTGTGCGAGCTCTCTGCCGGCAGCGAGGGCGAAGCGGACGACGACGCCGCAGACTCGGTGCGCTGCTGGTGCCACGGCGGTTCGGCATTTGGCGACGTGCTGCTCGGAGAGCGGTGCGCAGCCTCAGCAAACGCATTTTGCTGTGGGACGCTACGCGGGGTCTTGGTCGCCACTGCAGTGGTGCTGGCGTTGCTATTGCTCACGGCCTCAGCGGGGGGCGTCGCGGCTGCTGTGGCAGCGGTTATGGGCGACGGCTCGTCCGTCACCCGCAGTGTGCCTCTGCCTGAGTCAAGCGTCAGCAGCACATTCTCTGGCTTGATGTCAGCGTGGATGATGTGGCACTCCTCGTGCACGAGCGAGAGAGCGGAGAAGAGCTGTGCGCCGATAGAGCGGATTTGGTACATGGGAAGCCCACGGTGATCGTTCGCGGCGATGTACTCGTACAGGTTCGCGCCGTACCTCTCCATCACAATGCAGTGATGGCCGTAGCAGATGCCGTCGGCGAGCACCTTTGCGATGTTGGCGCAGCGTGGATCCGCCGGCGGTGGCTCATTGACGCCAATTCGATCACCTGTGGCGGCTGCGAATGCCGGGGTGGCCGACTCACGAGCCTCCTCCGCTGCGTTCGCCGGAGGTAGCGCGGTCTGCGCTCCGATCAGTACAAGCATCTCCGCCTCTAGAACCGACTGCTGCTCCAGCAGCGGCACGCTTTTCACCACCTTGACGGCGACAAGCGGCCGATGCGTCGGCACGGCGTCGACGCTGCTGAAGGGGAGGTAGGCGTGGGAGCAGTTCCAATACTCGTAGTCCTCGCCCTCGATCTCGCTTGGGTGGACAAAGTGGCCGTCGCAGATGCGCAAGTCCTTGCAAAGGAATACTTGACCAAAGCTGCCGCAGCCCAGCAGACTCACCACCTCCAACCAGCCCATCAGGTGCATGCCAGCGTACACGACCAAGTCCATGGAGTCGTTGTCCACCTCCCGCTCCACCCCATCGACGCCGTGAACGTGACGCACGAGGCATTTTGCCTCCGTGAGGGCTCGGTAGTACCGATGTGGTGAGATTCCGTTGCTCTCATGTGCCACAGACACGGCGGCGGCGGCCGTGGGATTCACGTGCATCTCGGCCTGCTTGCGGAGCGGCTCCTCCTGCTTCCCCTGCCCTTCTTGAATGCAGTTGACGGGCAGACTCGACGCGTTGGACCGCTTGCCTATTGAGGGCGAGACGGACGACGGCAGCACAGAGTCCACAGAAGGGACTTGAGTACCTCTGCAGCTGCTGCTCGTTTGGTTCAACTCTCGCGCGGTGGACGCTGCTGTTGCCGAAGCGGCAGCGGAGCCGAGCACCACCGGCGAAGCCGTTTCGGCGATTGCGGTGCGGCCTGTCATCCGCCCCTGACTCACCCCTTCCACACCCTCGCACGTCTCCACGTCGGCCACGCTCGCCAGCGACGGCACACCAGCCGCACTCTGCTCCTCTAACGGAACGGTGTACTGGGGCACGGGTTTGGCCGCTACGGATACAGCCGCTTTCGACGGTGACAGACTAATTGCGTTGCGCTGTTCCGCACTTCCAGCATCCTCCGCTCTCTCCTTCCGCGCGAACCGCGCCTGCGCCTCGCAGATGGAGTGCAGGTTATTCTGCAAAAACAGCGTCGATTGCAGCAGCGGGCGGGAGTCGATGCGCTGCAGCACCGACAAGTCCAGACTACGTCGGCGCGCGCGCGCAGTAGACGAGAAAGCCATGGCTGAGCCACTGCTGTTACCGTTCGACGCCACGATCATGTCTGCCACTGCGGGGGTGCCGAGCATCGCCACGCGCGGCGGCGACGACATTGCATGCAGGTTTGCGGCGCTGCCGAGGAACTGGTGTGGCAGCGTCTGCTTGTTCGGGTGACTGAGACTGATCCGCTTACCGAAGCTGTAGTAACCCGCCGAGCGACTCAGAGCGCCGGAGTAGGACATCGATGGAGAACAGTCACCCTGACTCATTGCCTCGAAGCCAGCGCCGGCGGCACCAGATTGCGGCGCTTGCTGGGCAGCCGGTGGCGACGGCGATGTGTCCAGCGGCGGCGTCACCTCCTCAGTCAGACTTCGCGAGGTCAGCGTCTGCAGACTCCTTGGGGTAGCCTCAGGGAAGCTGTTGTCGGGAGGCCGTGCGTGCAGCAGCCGCTCATAGACTGTGTACATCATCTCCAGCTTGCGCGTGTTGCTGCTGTCCGCGGCGGCGCTCAAGCTGCCAGCCGCGCTAGATGGCGATCCCTGCGCGACAGCAGGCTGCACAAAGCGCCCACCTGCGCCGTCATTGGTGCGCATCGGGGTGCCGTGCACAACTGAGGACGTTCGATGAGTGCCGTCCACACCGGACAGCAGCGACGCTGCGCGCGGGCCAACGTCGCCAGAGCCAGACAGGGCACCGACCGCCACGGAAGAGCACGGCGTAGCTGCCGTTTTGAGGGTGCTGTGCTTGCTGGTGGCCTGAAGTCCGTTTCGGGTGAGCGGAGGAGACTCACTGCACTGCCGCTGCGGCGATCCCGGCATGAGGGTCTCGCGAGTGGGGTGGCTGCAGTGCTCGGAAAGTGGAACAGTCGGCTGATGCACCGCGGCCGCACCTCCCACCGCGCCCTCCGGCAACGCCTCCGCGTTCCCATTCTCGCCGAGCGACGTCTTGCGCAGCGACGACGCGGAGTTCGGCTTGCCCAAACTCGGAAACTTCCACGCCTGGAAGGGTACTCCCGTACCGCTGATGCTCAGGCCAGCCGCCAGTGTCTCCGCCGTGTCACTATCGAATGGACGGATCGACTTGGCCCCGCCAGTGCCGCCTGTTTGCCAGGCAATCATCGAGGATGTGGCTGTCTGCAGCGCCGGTGCGTTTGGTGAAGCAAAGAGTCGACTAGGTGCGTGAAGGGTACTCGGAGGAAAGCTGAACGGGGCATCCGCGATCGCCGCGCCGGCACCACCAACGCTGCCGGTGCCACGAGTGCGCACATAGTTGGACGGAGTGTCCAAATGGCAGGTGTCCTCGTACATGCTGTGCGTCACGTTCGCGAAGGATGTCAGCGGCGGCGGCGTCGGCGCACTCAGCCCGTCGTGCAGCAGCGCGTCGTCGTCGTCGTCGTCGTCGTCCTCGCAGATTGGGCGCATGTTACGCTGGAGCGCCTCCTTTACTTCGAGTGGGACAAGGTGCTGGAAGTCGTGGTTGTAGACGCTTACGTCGGTCGTCTGGTTCTGTGCGCTTGGCAGGGCAACCTCTGTGGCGGCGACCGCCACTGAATGATGGGGTGCTCGATGATCCGCTGTGGCAATCGTCTGCCGCCTTGCAGCCAAGGGAGATCCGTCCGGGTGAGACCGTGGGGAGCTGTGCTGTAAGTCCGACGCCGCCTTGGCAACGCCACCGCTGCCGGTAAGGTGTGTTGCCGAGGCCTGTGCAGACAAATGTGAGCGACCGCCAGCGCGCAGGTGCCCGCTGCACAGCTCCGACTCAGAGAGCGAGTTCAGCGGAGAGGAAGAGTCCGAAGCGCTGGTGAACTGTCGCGTGTGCACGGTGTGCAGCACGGGCGTGTGCTGGCCGCTGCCGCTACAACTGTCCTCCACCGAAGCTGTGTTACCACTTCCCACCACCTTGTAACCGCGGGCGCCGGCGTGGGTGTCCTCTGGATAGGGCTGTGTCGGCTGCAACGAGGGCAGCGCGACGGATCCACAGGCGGAGGTGGCGGTGGACGGGGTGCCGGCGAGAGATTGAGCATTGCAGGCAGCCTCGGCACGAGCAGCCGTGTCGTGCGCCATGTGCTGAAGAATGGCAATCGACGTGTCCAGTGCGTTTGTGCGCACCGATAGCATGCTGGAGCGGCGGTTGAATGAGCGACCAAGCCCATTCAGGGACGACCACGCAGGCGCTTGTGAGACTGCCGATATGGCTGCCGAGGTGGTTTCGCCGCAGATCCCCGCATGATCACGCACGCGGCCAGTCAGCGGGAGCATGGGCGACCCCGAGGTAGACCGCAGCGACGAGGCCATGCTGCCACGTAGTGACGTGGTAGCGGCGAAGAGTGTGTGCCGCGCACGGCAGCCTTCCAGTCGCATTCGGGAGATGTCCGCAAGCGACATGTCGCGGCGGCTCACCACTGACTGAGATAAGGCGCCGCCGCCGCCGATGTCTGCGATGGAATTCTCAAAAGCCTCGCGCTCAACGGATGACGGGCTACGCACAGCTGGCTCTGTGGTGGCGCCAAAGTCAGCCACGCCAGGCGTGAGGTCATCGTCGATCATGACTGCGGCGTTTGCCGGAAGCAGCGAGGCAGCGATGGGGACTACTGAAGCCTTTGTCGCTTTCCTGCCCATGACGGGATTCGCATCGGTGTGGATGGAAAAGAAAACGTTGATTGCCAACTCGGTGTTGTGGTACGCGTCCGTCACAAGATTGCTACTTGGCATCAGGGGTAAAAACAAGAGGAAGGCAGTAATGAATGAAACAACGAGAGACGGAACACGAAAGCTGGCAGAGGGGGGAGGGCGCGTATGGTGAAAGAATGCACAGCGAAGAGGATGCCAACCAAAACCAAAGCGGGAAAGCGAGAAAGAATGAGAGAATGTGTGATGCGGCAGAGGTCGTTGCGACCGTGCTGCGACTGCGTAGCGATGGAGGATGCGTGAAGGGCGGTGACGGGGTACGTGAGAGTGATGCACCGGTGATACTCGAGTAGCCCACCAGATGACCGGATCCTTCTGGTCACTTCACCAACGAGCGCGCCACCATCCAATTTCGAAAAAAATATATCGTGTTGCAGCCCGCCTCGCAGACAGACCCGAAAGAAAAAAAAAATAGCGAAAAGCGAAAAAAGCGAGTGAAGAGGATGCAAGGAGGGAGGAGGCCACCACTTCTGTTCTCACACGCACACGCGCACGCCTACTCGCTCTCCAGCACCACCCGAGCCAAAACGCACAGAGACGAAGCTGAAATTGGCCCACGAGGGAAGATGAATGCAACAAGGAGAAGCACGCACGCGCACACGTACGCAAGGGGGCATAGGAAATCGCAAGGCGGGCAAAGCAACAGTAAGCACGCGAAAACAAAAAGAGGGGGATGAGGTTGTCAGCTCCAGAGATCAAACAACACGGAGAGGGTTGAGGGGAGGGGAGGGGGCCGACTCCTTTTTTCTTCGATCCAAGCAAACGACAACGGCTGCAGTGACGCACACAAAGATGAAAGACGATGAGAGAACAAACAGGGAGAGCGCGCACCTAACACACACACACACACAAGGTAGAAGCGAAACCACGACGGCCACCAAAGAAATGCCCCAACGAGAAGAAGGCCGCGAATGTCCTCAATCAGGACAGCCGTCAACACGTGCACACACACACAAAATAATAATAATAACCAAAATAAATAAAAGGAGATGGTGTACATGCATGTAATAAATATAAAGCCTCTCTCAGCCTCTAGTAGCGACCTGCTTTTTATTTTTTTTTGTTTTTCACCCACCTGCCCCCCTCCCTCGGCTGTACGTGTGTGTGATGCGTTTGTATGGGTGGGCAGGCGCTCTTCGTTTTTCTTTCTGTTTGTCTCCTCCGGCCGCGTATCTCTCTCTCTGTGTGTGTGTGTGTGTGTGTGTCGATTGAAAAAGGCGGCGAAAGCAAAGAGAAATTATACATAAATGTACGCCAATAACTACGAATTCACGGGCATGCAAAGCCGATGCGGTGGAGACCCCCCCCCCAGAAGAGGGAGAGAGAAGGGGGGGGGGGGGAGGCACAGAGACGAAGGAAGGAAAAAAGGGAGGAGAGTGATGATGATGATGAATAACTCAATCAAAGAGGAGGATAAAAATGCGCCTTAGCAGGAAATATATAAAACGAAACGAGCCAAGTCAAATGTGTGCACACACACACACGCACACGCACACAAGCAGAGGGAGTGTGAGTGTGAGTGTGTATGTGCGAGCGTGTGTATGGGGCTGTGGGCTTGAAGGTGGCGGCTTGCGCCTCCGCCACTGAGGCGGATTGAATGCCACTGCAGCAGTACGTATGGGCAGAGTTCCGGAGTATGCGTGCGTGTCTCCCTCGCGTTTTCGTTCGACGTCTAGCTTGCTTCCTGCCGTGCAAAAATATGAAGAACGCCTGCGGCGACTCGGTATGCAAGCTCTTTTACGATGAGGCGCGCGCGCACGCCGACTCACCAATGGCCCACAACGGTCTGCGAGAGAGAGAGCGCGATGCAGCAAAGAGACGAAAAGAATACCTGCTCAAAACGAGGAAGATGCGGAGGACGAATGCGCGGAAAGCGACGAGGAAGAGAGTAAGACGCGCGCACGGGTGCCGTTCGCTGCTCTTGTGTCGCGTTTGCCGCGAGTAAGAACGTGTCATTGTGTGTGTGTGTGTGTGTGTGTGTGTGTGTGTAGTGGACCGCACAGGGGGTGGCACGCCATCGCAGAGAGCACAATGGTATTCAAAGGACGCAAGAGAAAAGGCGCAGAGATAGGAAGTGGTGAAGGATGAAAGGTGTGGGATACAGTGAAAAACTTAGAGGAAGCGAAACGGGCTCGCGCCACCGCCCTGCTGGTGCGAACAACTGGGCAGCAACGCCGTCCATGTCCCTCACGCCCTCCTCGCGCGCAGCGAACACGGGTGTCCGTGGCGTACCAGAAGGCGAAACTCTTGCCTCGCAGGTCGGACACTCAGAGACCACACAACAGAAGACGGGTGGACACGCGCATAAGGGTGGGCGCCTATCTCTGCCCCACCCACCCTAATGTTCATAGCGGCTGAGTGGGCTGAGGAGGAGGCGCGGCTCTCTGTCACCATTGCATGCCTTTGCAGTCAGCCAGAACGATCGTCCCGGTGAAGAAAGTACGCCTGACAAGGCACGCCCTCCGCCCATTATGATGCGGTGGCGGCGGGAGACGCCGTGTAGCTCAACTCCCTCCTTCTCACTCCCTCTTCGAAGTATGAACGTTCTGCTACAATGCACGACCGCGTGGGCCAACAGGAGCACCAAAGTAGAAGAAAAAAAAAACGCGACGCACATTATGCGGGGAGCACGCAAGCGCAGAGCACACGGAAGTGTGAAACAACACAGAAACACACGTCTCTGTCTGTGCTGAAGGTGTTGAGCTGAGCACCAGAGACATCGCTCAACAACAAAGAACGCTGCGCCGTCCTCGCGCTAATGCTGTCACGCAACCGCCGACAACGATATCGGCGGCGTCGCCAGTGCCGCTTCGCCATCCAGAAAGATGCTCATTACGCGTGCGCCTCTCTTCACGCAATCGCAGCACCTGCGTTGGCAGCGGTGGCGGCCGCCGTAGCCTTTCCACCTTCGGCGCTCTGGCGTTGCTTCAGAATGCTCTTGATGTAGTACTCACCAGCCCTGTAGGAGCTGCGCACCATCGGGCCAGAGGCGCAGTAGAGGAACCCCATGTCCATCGCCTCTTTCTCCCACATCTCGAACTCCTTCGGGTGAGCGTAGCGGGACACCTTCAGACGGGTGCGTGAGGGCTGCAGGTACTGGCCAAGGGTCACCGCCGACACACCAGCCGTGCGCAGATCGCGCAGCGTCTGGCGCACCTCCTTTTCTTCCTCGCCAAGGCCCAGCATGATACTGCTCTTTGTGAGCATCTTGCCATTGGTCGACTTCGTAACGTGTTCGAGTGTTTGCAGCGACTGCTTGTACGAGGCGCGCCGGTCACGCACGCGCGGCGTAATGCGCTCCACGCACTCGATGTTGTGCGCGTACACACTCAGCGGGGTAACCGCCAACTGCTCCACCAGCTTCAAATCACCATGGAAGTCACCGACGAGGGCCTCCAGCATCAGCGCCGGATTCTTCTCCTTAATGGTGTGGATGCAGCGACACACATGCGAGGCACCGCCGTCTGGCAAGTCGTCGCGGTCGACCATCGTCATTACGATGTAGTCCACGCCCATCTCGTGCACGGCGGCCGCGACCTTCTCTGGCTCCTCCGGGTCCAACGGAGGCGGGCGGCGGCTCGTCAGCACCGAGCAAAACCGGCATCCGCGGGTGCAGTGCGAGCCCATCACCATGATGGTGGCCGTCGCCGTGCCCTCGTCGTCGCTGCCGCCCCAGCACTCACCAATATTGGGGCATTTGGCCTCCTCGCACACTGTCGACAGATTCTTCTCGCGCATACTGCGGCGGATGCGGTTGAATCGTGGGCGATGCGTCATGCCCTTCGGCACCTTTAGCTTTAGCCACGGCGGGAGTGGCTCACTGCCCCGCTTGATAGGACCAATCGACGCCGCCGACGGAGCGACGCCCTCGGGCAGCTCCACAAAACTCTCCAAGTCGTTCATGCCCGTCTTGTCCGACTGCAGCTTCTTGCGGAAGCGCTCCAGAAAGATCTGCTTGTATTGCGGGTCTTTCTTGTCCACATCTGCCATGAGGTTGACTGTCGATTCCGAGGAACCCGCGACATCGGCGGCAGCAGCAGCAGCGGCGGCAATCGGCGAGACGCGGCTCGGTGCAGCCGTCAGGCACATCAGAGCAGAGCAGCAGCGCAGCATTTTATTTTTCTTGCTCTCCTGCTGCTGCTTTAATCTCGCGCGCGTGCCCCGACTTCGCTCTCTGTGTTGGTCGTGGTGCACTTTGGCGTGCCTTTCTCGTTTCTGGGGAGAATGAGGCGCACGCACGTGCGCGCGCACACACACACAACAGATGCGTGTGTGTGGGAAGGGGGTGGGGGTGGAGGTCGCGTGGGCGACCTGCTTAGAGAGCAGACACAAGCAAGGAAAGAAAGACGACGATATGAAGTGCACCGCGGATGAGGGACGGACTCCTTGCTCATGCACGTGTGTGTATCGTCTGGCGTCTCCCCTCTCTCCTTCGCTTGCCAGGGGTCCAGTCAAAGAAGGAAGAAACAACAGTCGACGATGACGTTCACGAGTGAGCGCCGGCGATGGAAAACACTGACGAAAAAGGGGGAGAAGCGGCGTCACTGGCAACGGCTGTGCCAGCAGGTGAACCAAATGCCCTTATTCGTTGGGGGTGTGGGTGTGTCACGGCGCACGCCGGTGTGGTAGCGGGCGCTTGGACTGCAGATCGTCGCTGGCTTACGCACAACAGCGGAGCAAGAAGAGCACCGTAATTAGTGCCTCCGCGTCTGCCAAGATGGAGGGAGAACAACGCGCACGTGTCATTCGACGACGTGAGCGGGGGGCGGCAGAGAGTATCAGTGGAGAGCAGAAGCAGACGAGACGCAAGAGGAGGAGAAACAACGCGCGCGTGATGCAATACAGCACGTGATAGAGGCGTTCCACCAAAAAAAAAAAAAAACGGCGCTAGGCGTCTCCTTATTATCCTGGGCTGCGTGCCTTTGGGGAAGCGAGCAGAGGGAGGAGGAGAGATGCGGCAATGAAGATATAGCTGCGCTGCCAGAGAACACACAACTCAAGAGCAGTAAAGAAAAGTGCATCTCTCGCCGTTTGCGGTGCAGCACGCGTGTCGGCCGTGCTCAAGCCGTGAGAGGCGATGCCGCGGGTGTCGGCAGGAGGAAAAGAGGAGTGGATGCAAGGGAAGGGAGGCGCAGCGACAAGTAAAACTGAGGGGGCGAGTGGCCAGAGAAGATGGAAAGACAGCGGTAATACGTAAGGCGTGGGGGTTTCGTTTTACGCTCGCGCGTGGGCACCGCCATGCAAGCTGGTCCCTAACGATGGATATGTGTACGCGCGCCTCCTCAAAATGGCTGGATGTTGCACCCGCTCGCAGGCGGTGAAGGACTGTCGAGTGAAAGGTGCCTTGACCCGCCTCCGCCGTACTCGCGACGTTAGTAGCGCAAGCATATCCTTTCGCCCTAAGCCTCCACCTCTCTCTACTCCACAGCACATATCCACGCAGCCACTGAGACTTCTTCGTCTCTCATGAATCATCGTCGCCCTTCTCCCCGTGTGTGCGCAGAGCGAAAAGGCGCCACCAGTTACTGTGTTTTTTTTTTGTTGCTGCTGTTGGGTGTGCTGCCCGTTTCTTGTGCGCGTGGGTCCGGTGCTTCCCGTGCGATCAACAGTCCATCTCGTCACCAAGACGGAAGAAGGGGAAAAACGACGCCATAGGGGAGCATCATATACACGCTCATACGCATACATGTGTATGTGTATGTGTGTATGCGCGCCCGTGCTTTAATGTACATACATCTCCATCTCTCTCGCTCTCGCTCCCTCCGTCTTTCACATGCAAGCACACGGGGAGGGTGCCAACGCCGGTAACGCCACCAACCTCGCTTGACCGCGGGCCAGCTGCACATATACACACACGGAGGCGTGAAACGGACTTTGAGAGAGAACACGTTGCCATTCATTTTTTTTTTTGGAGGGGGGGGGGTCCGATGTGCGAAGAACAAAAGAAAGCGATAGACGACTGCGGATGAAGAAAAGTGCAACGAAGCGACGGCGTCCTTGACGATCATCACCCATCGGTTGTCAGCCGCCACCATTCACCCCCCCCCACTCTTTGCTTCCTTGTCTCCCTCGCTTGATTACTTCTCCGGTGATGCGCAAGCGACGTGACTCGCGTTGGCGGTGCCGCCACCGCTATCACGTGTAAAACATTGTGCATGGAAACCATCCGTCTTGAGAACCGTCGCCCCTTGCAGGAAAGAGAAAAACGCCGTTGATCAGGCGCCTGCACCGAGAAGGGGACAGGCGAGTATCACAGCAATTTCAGCAGCGCGTCATCGGCCGTGGCCATAGGTCTCGGGTGGCCACATCGCACCACGATGGCTCAGATGGGTGGCACCACACGAACAGACTTGACATCTTTGATGCCCTGCATCGCCAAGTTTGCGCGCAGCAGCGAATCCAAGGCAGCTTCGTCGTCGTTGTTCTTTATAAGCAGGTCGTTCTTGATCTCTTCCTTGGTCACTCGCCCGTTCGTGTGCACCACCTCCACCCGCCGGCAGGACGTGTTCTCGCAGTTGCCGCGGCCGCCGCTCATGTGCCAAATATTGCGCAGTGTCAGCTCAAACGTGTTGTCCAGTGGAATCTCGAAGGACGCGTCGGCAAAGAAGTCGGCGAAGCGGGCCTGCGTGATGTGCGCTGTTGGCGTGCGGGCATCCCACTGGGCAGCGAAGGCGGCGCGCGCCGCGTCCGCGCTCACGGAGCCCGACTGTACTGCCGGCAGCTGTTCCACGTCAACCCACTCAACCAGCTTGTCAAGGCGGACAACACCGTCAGGGCTGAAGGAGCGCAGCAGGCCGTAGACGCTTTCGACAAGGTCGGCACGGCGGCCGTTCATCTCTCCTCGAACGGCTTCGACGATCGACACGTACGGCGCCGTGAGATGGCCCTCATGGTCAAAGTAGCGCAACAGCGCCACGCACTCAGCCGGGGCTGCGGTCACACCGGCCGCGGCGAAGCCTTCCTGCAGCTCGTCAGTGTTAACGTTGCCGTTGGGGTCAGTGCAGGCTTTGGCCAACGCCTTGCGGACGGAGCGGATTACGTTGCCCGGAAAGGCGGAGACGACCGTGCACGTACCGGCGGGGCCGTCCAGCGACTCCTGTGCCAGCTCTAGCTGCCGGCGAAGGCGCAGCAGGACGCCGGTGGACTGCGATGACGGCTTGCCACCCAGCACCGGCGGCACGTACGCCTTTGCCTCCTGCCGCCGCACGTCGGGGCGGATGTAGGAGGACTGGAAAGTGCTATGGTGGCTGCTCTGCACGGCTTCCTGCCACGTAGGGTCAAGTTGGGGCTGGTGGGACGGGTAAGATCTCCCCGTGCGGTCCTCGATGACCATAAACGTCTGCTGAGAGAACTGTGTGCGATCGCACGTGGTGACCGCGGGTGTGCGACCGGCTCTCGCGCAGCTGCTGCTGCCAGCGGCGGACGCGGAGGCACCGAAGCCGGGAGGCGCCGTGACGTTCTGCACCATCTCACGGTACGCAGTGCTCCACACCGGGCGTAGACTGGACGCGACAACTGCCTTGCCGTCGTAGTACCCCGCGTCGAAGCGCTCCTCACTCCAGTTGCCCATCAGCGTGCCGGTGCCATAGCCGCCCGTCTTGAGATGTGTCCCAGGCAGGTAGCCGCGGTTCTTGGGCTGGTTCTGCGCCATGGTCAGGCGCTCGCTGAACCGCTCCTTCTTGTATTCCCCACCGATCATTGCGAGGGCGGCGACACCGCTTTAAAATGTTTTTTTTTTCTTTGTTGCCTACAGTGTGTGCCGATGGTGGCGTACGTGTTGTGGAGAAGAGGAAGGCGCGGCGCAGGCAGTGGATGGAGGCACTGACCCGTTACTCTGCTGTTCTCTTCGGTTAACCGATTCGTGCGACGGTGGTGACAGTTGCTGGAGAACGGTTATACCAGCGTGGAGCGAGGAGAGGGTCGGCAAGAGCAGTGGGCCTCGCGAGATGAGCAATGCGATCTTGCAGTGGTGACTCTTCCTCAAAGAGAGGGGGGGGGGAAGTGCAGCGAACCAACGAACAGTTCGACTCGTCTCTGCGATGCGTGGGTGTTTGTTGCAGTCCACGTGTGAGCGTGCAGAGTGTGCAAATGCCAGTACATGTCAGACGTAAAAGCAAGGGCGCAGAGAGCAAGAGTTGATTCGAGCCTCACAACGACGAGAAAGAAGACGGTGATCACACACTTCAGAAGAGCAGAGGAAGACACGGGGACTGCATGGCATCGCGGGCATGGTCGGCAGCAACACGCGCAGCACACAAGAGAGATGGGTGAGATGAAGCGCGAGCAAGCAGATGCGCTTGAATCATGTCAATCACTCGCTTCCCCTCCGTTGAGCGCGAGGAGGAGAGGGGAGGGGCCATCCGAAGCCCTTGTGTGTGGATGTTGCCTCCATCCGCTACGCATCATGTCAACCCCCCCTCCTGTGCACTCGGCGTACTCCGCGATTGGCGGAGTGCCGCCGTTTCTTTTCGCGCGCCTGCGCGTGTGTTCTGCTCGCATTTTGAGCGCCAATGGGCACAAGCACCCGCACACGCTACAAACAGATAACACACAGATAACACACGCCACACATTCACGTGCGTACCTCCCCCCCCGTATGCGAACGGAGCACGGAAGGGTAAAAAAAAAAAACATAACGAGAGAACGGGGAGCCAACGAAGAAAACAAAGGGGGTGGCTTGGACTCTCTATGTTACATCGGAGCCGCTCATGCCCCGCACACACAGAGGGGAGGGGAGAGAGGTGAGGCGTGTGTGAGCACGCATGCGCGCATGCAAACCAACAACATGAGCGCGCTTGCTCACCGTTGGCAGACAGCGCGGGGGGGGGGCACCATCCGTGCTGGTACCAACCAGCAGCACGCTGCACGGCCGCCACCCACAGACGTAAACTCGACAAAGTTGAACGAGAACGCGAAGAGAAAAGGGAAGATGTGAGTTTCTCGCTGCTTCTGTGCGCCTCTGCAAGAAGAGGCGGGGGGGGTCGACAGCGGTGAAGATTACGCCGAAGCAATCATGGCACGACCGCTGGTCACTGTAGCGACCACGGTAGCCCACGCAAGGGGCAGCGCACTTGGCATGGGCGGCGCGAGATAAGGAGGGAGACAAGATGCACTACGCATATGGCTTCGCGTTCGGCCGCTCCGACTCCTTGATGACCTCCTGCTTTACCTTCTCCTCAATTACCGCCCAGTCAACCTTTATCTTGCCGGACAGGTCCTTGAACGGGGCGAGCGTTTCCTTCTGGGAGACCTCCTGCAGGTAGCGCTCCCTGCGGCCCAGCACCGTGTCCAGATGCGTCTTGCGCTCCTTTGCGATCTCCAGTGCCCGCTCCCACTTGAACAGACGCGTGTTCATGTCAATGGAGCGGTAGACGAGCCCGGCTTGCAGCAAGATGCGCTCCGCCTCGGCGGGGCGGTGCTGGAAAAGTGCAAGCTCCGCCTGCCGCGCCTCCGGCGTCGGGATGCCCTTGATGTAGTGAATGTACCGTACCTTGGCCAGGTCGCTGAGGGCGCCGTAGCCGATCTCGGCCACGTTCAGCTCGCCGGCTCGCAGTGCCAGAGCGGTCAGCACCGCCCACAGCAACGGGTCCTTCAGGAAACGTGCCAGTCGCGTGGCGCCGTCCCAGTTGTTCTTCTGCGTGACAAGCTGGAAGATCATCACGGTGTACGGCGAGACAGGCAGCGTCAGCAGCGCACCATCGCCGCCGCGCCGCACCAGGACGCGGGTGTGGTGAAAGTGTGTGATGCGGTCGTTCCGCGTGAACTCGGTGTGGCCGCCGTCGCGCACGGTCTTGGTGAGCGACAACAAATCGCGATCGGTGAAGATGGTGGAGGGGTAGTACCACGTTGCAAGGTGACCGTCTGCGATGGCGGCAAGGGTTTCGTGGGCGTCGTGCCATGTCACGCTGGTCGTCATCGTTGACAGCTTATGGAAGCCGAGCTGGGTGTGCACGGGGCCAAAGTACAAGTCGTTGTTGCGGTCAATGAAGGCGATCTTGCGGTCGTGCAGGGAGCCGGACTGGGAGAGGTGAACCGAGACGATGTCGAGGTGGTGGGCTACAGAGGCGGCGTCGAAGGGCTTACCGCTGTTCACATCGAAGAAGAGGATGCGGTTAGCGTCGGCCGGGTTGCGCATCGCCACGGTGTCCGGGGACAGCGACAGCAGGTTTGTTGTCATGATCTCCGGCTTCAAAGTGACCTGCAGACGCAGCACGCTGATCTGGCGGCCCTCGTACGAGTACACCTGCAGCCCCTGGCTGCAGTCGGCCAGCAGGAACTGGCGCGGCCCGAGAATGATCGAGATGACGGGGTCGCGCAGGTCGAACTGCACTGGCGCGTTCAAGCGGTCCATGGGGTAGCAGCAGCACTGCGTTGTCGTGCACACGACGAGGTAGCCGCAGCCAAGCTCTAGCTTGATCACCTTGTCCGCCAGTTCGATTTCCTGCACCGTGTCTTTGACCACGTCTTGCACGGTAAGCCGGCGGCTATCAAGGAGGGTGACGGTGTAGGGCCCCCAACTCACCTTGCGGTCCACGATCTGCGCAATGCTAAGCGCGCCAGTGCCGTTGCCGAGGATCATCTGCGTACCATCTGGCATCCAGTCCAGCGCCATCGCGCTGCCCTCGGTGGTGCGCTCGTAGGAGTGGCTCCAGCCGGTCTTGTCGCACACCCGCACGTTCATGAAGGAGCCGACGGCGAAGCTCTCACCATCGGCGGCAAAGCGCACAGACGTAATGGGGTGCTCGCCAGCGGCAGAGACGAAGATGCTGCAGCCACACGGGTCCCACACCTTGTAGGCGCCGTCCTCGCCGCCCGTCACGATCATGCCGCTCATGCGCGACCAGTCCGCGCACAGCACAACGCCTTTGTGCGCCTTCCACTTGATCTGCTTCTTCATGGCAGGGTTCAGCGGCTTGATGACAACGTCGCTGCCTACGGCGTACAACACACAGTCACCGCCCAGCTCGGCCGCCTCCGTACCCCAGCAGAGCGCGTTGATGCACCGGCCAGCGTTGGCAAGAGTCGTGCGAGGGATGCCGGCCTGCGACCACACCTTCACGCACCCGTCCTCGCCGGCCGTGATGATGGAGGAGCCGTCGGCGGGGTAGACAGCGGCCGTAATGCTGCCAGCGTGCGCCTCGATAGTCCGCTCCACTCGCCCGCTCGCCGTGTTCACGAAGGAAAAGCTGCCATCGGCACACGCGACAAGGCAGTTGTCACGCCCCTCACGCGTCTCCGCTGCCGCGCCACGGGCCAGACGCGCACCGCGCCCCACCCTCGGCACCCACGTCACGAAGGTCACGCAGCTATCAAACTCCTTCACCACCCCTAGCGCCTCCCCATTGGCGTTCCATCGGCGAACAGTGAAGTCGTCGCTACCGCTGATGATGTCGCCGTTTAGTGAGACGGCGACAGTCGTGCACGCCTCCCCGTGGCGTTCCTTTGCAGATGTGATGTTCAGCCGCATCTCGTCTCTCCGAGGTGCGCGTGTCCAAAGGAAGAAGGGCGACTCGGAACCGGCCTTCCGATATGATTCCCGTCACGTAGCGAGCGGGAACGAAGCAGACAGAAACACAGAGAAAGAGAAAAGAGAACGCTTCTGGTGGCACGCCCCCTCCTCCTGTGTATGTGTGCGTGTTTGCGGCCGTACGTTCGTTGATTTTATCCGTGCGTTCTTGCGGGCACGGCCTCTATTTTGAAGAGCCTCTTGAGACGGCGGGGGGAGGGTCGTGGGGATGCTTCAGGTTCGACTACTCGGCGAATGCACTTCTCCTTTGTCCTTGTGAGACACGCGCGAGGTCAGCAGTGTGACCCGCAGAGGGAAGGGGGAAAGAGGGATGGTACGAGAGAGGGTAGCATGCGCGAGTGCATCGAGAACGGCCGTGTGCGGGCAAATCGGAGAGCGAGAGGGATCAGAGGACGCGAAAGGGCATACAGTTCTAGTTAGCGCTACCCCCCGACCCACTTCCTGTCGTCATCACTGGCATCGACTCGCTCCACGATGCCCCACTAGCAGATTCGCTTGCCCCACTTGCCCAACGAGGGCGAACGCAGACGAATAGCGGCGCTACCATGTGCTGCTGCCTCCGCTGTCATCCTAGCAGCCACCCTCGTCGGTTACACGATCGGCAAGCACACGCAGTGACTCTGCACATGCTGCTTGCTGAGCTGAACTTTTTTTTTCCGTTGTTCTTACCCTTCTCTTGTCTGGTGCGTATTTGGAGCGCGCCGCCTTCATCCCACGGTGTGCGGCGCATTAACCCACGGATCCCCGCGAAAGGAAGGGAAGGGTAGGGGGAGTGAGGAGGGGGGCGGGCACGCTTATCTACATCAGAAAACATAAAGGCGCTCCTCCTGTAACATGATGCACACCCTTCCCAACTCTCCTTCGCTCACCCTCCCTAGCGAGTCGCTCGCTTCCATATCGTCCTCCGTTGCTTGGCTGCACGCACACGCACACAGGTGCGCCTCGTTCGCCGTGTGCGACGGCGAACCTCGCCACGCGTTTGGGGGGAGGGGGGGAGAAAGAAGCATAGCACACGCGCACATACATCAACATCACTGACATCACGATACACTTCTACACACACATACGCAATATGACCAGGCAGCTATGCACAATCTTCACCTGCGAAACTGTCCACGAGGGGTGCAGCAACAAAAAAGCGCGATGGCGAAACGAGGAAGAGAAGGGAGCACTGGGGTGGCTGAAGACGCGCACGCACACATGCACACGGGGTAAAAGGCGGGAAGGCATAAACGTCCTAATGCACGCACAACCAAGACGCGTGCACTACACGCATACGCCGGGAGGCCGAGAACGAGTAAAATCCCATGTAAGAGGGGGTAAGACTGTGCGAGAACGGTAAGGAGGGAGGGGGGCGCACACGCAACGACGAGCGGCGAGGCAAGAGAACAACAGAAAAAATATGTATATATATACACTGTGCTCGCTAGATAGAGACGCCGGCAAACTACAGTCGCCCAGCCGCCGCTTCCGCGCTACAGCTCTTCTAGCGTATATAGGAAGTTGCGGGTGTTGCCGCCGCCACCCTGCTCACACACGCCGCGCAGCTGGTTGCCTTGGATCATTCCTAAGAACACGTAGATGATCTGCTCGCCATCGGCGGCGTCTAGCACGACGCCCCACTCCATCGGGTACTCACGCTCGCCTGGCGGCTTGATGTCGCCCTCGATGCGCGCCTCCTGTGCACCGAAGCGGCTCGAGTCCTGCAGCAGTTGCAGGTTACCCTCGATGGTGCCCTTTGCGAAGTCCGCCTCTAGGTAGAGGTTCCAGAGTGGGTTCTCGTCGAACGGGGTCGCGTCGCCGGTGCCGTCGTTGCTGACGCGAATCACGCGCATCATGTTCTCCGCGGCGGCGGCGGCAGCGGCGTTGTCTGCCGCGGCCACCCTAGAGGCGGCATCGCCATGTCTGGCCTCCTGCGGCGCGACAGGGCCGCTGTTCACCTTCTTGTACTCTACCACTTGGCGGAACACGTAGTCGAGTAGCGCGCGCGGGTCGCGGTTTCGTGGGCTGCGTAATTTCTTCGTTACTCCCATCACCTCCGCCGCCTGCAAGATGTAGTACTCCACGTCATCCGCCTTGCACTTGTTCGTGAGCTGGCTGAGTCGGACCCGCTCCGGCGCGAACTCCTCGTCCAGATCGAAGAGGTCCAGTCCAGGCGGGGGCGGGTCGCGGTGAATCGCCTCAAAAACGGCGGGCTTCACCGGCGGCAGCGGCGTCTGGAACTCCGGCGGGATCAGTGTCAGCGGCTCTACCTTCACGGACAGCTTCGAGTAGGTGTCCACCACATCTGGTATTTTGTCTGTGTCGATCTTGAACGAATCTAGCTCGAACAGCTGCGTAAAATCACGCGGCAGCTCCTCGTGCTGCTCTACAGCGACGCGCAACCGCTCGGATAGGGAGGCGGTATCAGGAAGGTGATGGTAGTCCGTAATATCCGGCTCGTCGGCATCGATCTGGTTCAGCTTCAGCTTGTGGTCAAGGTAGTCGAAGAGGATGGAGGCGAGTGTGCTGTTCTCCTCTTTCTCAATCCACGCGTCATCGAAGAGCTGCGCCGACCCGATTATCAGCAGCTTGCCCTGCTTGCGACGGCCAAGGTGCTCAGCCACCTTTGGACACTCCCACGCCGCCGCGATCGGGCGGTTCAGCGGGTACGCCATGAAACCACTGCTGAGGAGCGGGATGGCGGGCCGCTGCACGTTGAAGGTGAGGCCATATGGATACACAAAGACCAGACTGGTGGCCTCCTGTTCGGCCTCATCGACAGCTATGGCCGCAGCACTTCCCGCGGTGGCGCTCTGCGCGAGTCGCGCCGCGTTTGTTGCCTGCCCAGCACCGACCGTGCGGTTGAGCGTCATGAGCGTGGAGCCGATGCCCATGGTGGTGACGCCCTTCGCCCCGATGCTGCCCGTCCCGCCACCGAAGCCGCTGCTCGTCGACCCGCCCACGGCGCCGAACACCTTCTTGCCAGCGGCCTTATTGATGGCGCGGTTTGTGATGCCGTTGGTTACGCACACCTCCTTGGGATGCAGGTAGCGGTGCAGAACTGTGCGCACGACGCAATCCTCATTGATGGTAATCCCTGTCCAGTCGTCGAGGGTCTTATTGAGGTACGAGTACTGCCCCCCGTGGCCGTCACCTAGGAGGATCATGGCAGAGCCGCCACCTTCCACGTACTGCCGAATCACCGTGAGGTCCTCCTCCGAGAAGGGCGTCTGCGGCGCAGGGAAGAGGACGATGTCGCTGGTGCTCAAGCGGTCCAGCGTGATGTCCTCCTTGTTTATTTCTACCGTGCCGCCCTGCCGCAGCTTCCGCGCGAGGTGCCGGTACCCTTTGCTTGGGTGGTACGGCTCCTGGCGGCACACGTTAAAGCACACCTTTCTCTGCTGCGTCGGCGGCGGCGCGGCGGCGGCGGCGGCGGCTTCGCTCTCTACATCTGCCGTCGGTGCCGACCACATCTCCTTTACCCTGCCACGGTACGGTGAAGCCACCTCCGCCATGGTAGGGCTGCGGCAAGGCACGTTTACTTGTATGCGGGTAAGGGATGCTTGAAAGGGCGAGAGAGCAGAGATCACTCGAAGAGAGAGCGTGAGAAGGAACGCGGAAGCTCTCCTCCTCACCGACACAACTGCGCCAGTCGACACGACCACACGCCGTGAGAGCGTCGGTGGAAGCGACGGAAGAGCGAGCGAGCGAGAGGGGAGAAACAGTGACGACGTCGTGCGCGCCGTAGCCTCAATGGCGGCTGTGTGGTTGCTGCTGCGGATGTTGGGGGAGTGCGCAGCCAGTGCTGGTCGCCACGCGTAGTTTTTTTTTTTTTTTTGAGAGGGTTCTTACTTCTCTAAGACAACATATACACGTCGAGTGCAGAAAGGCAGCACACAGGTGCGAAGAGAAAACATCGCAGACAGACGCGGTTCAGCACACCAACGCGTATACGGCATGTGCGCCGCGCGTGTGTGTGCAAGTGAAATGGGGGTTGTGGAGAATGGAGAAACGCATAGAGACGACGCAGCAGAGGAAGATGAGAGAATGGTGGGGGTCGTGTCGGTGGGGAGAGTGAGCGTGTACGTGGGTCTGCGTTAGCCGATCCACAAGCAAAAACAGCAGCAGCAACCACACATAAAAAAGATGAAGAGCAGCAGCGCTTTCCTTCCTGATAAGCCAGTGCTTATCGCATGGGCGTCTCGCAGCGACATGGAGGGGAGGGGAGGGAGGGAGGACAGGGATGCAGCAGCGAGTGAGCTGCGTCCATCTTCCTTTTGCACGGTGTTCTATCCGCGTACTCACCGAGTCGCATCATCAGCGTTGGCCCTTAGAGTTTACCGTACCGGTGAGGGAGGGAAAAGACAGAGATGGACCGAAAGAATACGCGCGAGAGAGAAGAGAGCAGCGAGGCACAGCACGTGCACGCCCTCGATGCAAGGATGGAGGCGAGCCACAAGTAAAGGCACCTAATCGCAAGCCACGTCTGTACGCTGCCCTCTCCGCCCTGTTTCATCTTCTCCTTCATACTCCCCACCCATTCCCTTCTTAAATCTTCATGTCGCTAGGCTTATTCTCCTTTCATTTCTAAGCGTATACGGTCTCCGCCATACAGCACGAGCGGAACGTCACACCACTCCATCGCCCGGCCTGCCACAGGCCCCCATTCCGCGCGGTGCGAAGCAGCGCTAGAAGCGCGTTACAGCAATGCGCCGACACAGTCATCGGAGCGCCGTCTCTGCCTCAAACTCTGCCCACCCGCCCACCAAGCAGGCTGCCTCACAGTCGCTTCCCATTGTGCTGCTCGCCACCCGGCGCATCACCCTCCGGGTGGCACACAGGCGCCCCACCCCACCAGCAGGGCAGTGAGGGCTGGGCGAGATACGCTCGAGTCACGCTCACACGTCGCCT
>NC_018246.1:120632-121401 GCF_000227135.1 Leishmania donovani | reverse complement strand
CACGAGCGGAACGTCACACCACTCCATCGCCCGGCCTGCCACAGGCCCCCATTCCGCGCGGTGCGAAGCAGCGCTAGAAGCGCGTTACAGCAATGCGCCGACACAGTCATCGGAGCGCCGTCTCTGCCTCAAACTCTGCCCACCCGCCCACCAAGCAGGCTGCCTCACAGTCGCTTCCCATTGTGCTGCTCGCCACCCGGCGCATCACCCTCCGGGTGGCACACAGGCGCCCCACCCCACCAGCAGGGCAGTGAGGGCTGGGCGAGATACGCTCGAGTCACGCTCACACGTCGCCTACCATATGGATGGCACAGTCGTGTTCACAGTCGCAGATCGCTCCGGCGCAGCGTTATATACGACCTGGATGCCGACATCAGTAGCGATAAGTCGCTCTGACCTCCCACACGCCGTAGGTGCCTGGCCCTACCAGCACCAGAAGTGCTTCGGCACTGGCGGGGGACAGGGGCGGGGGGCTACTCAGCTGCCCCACAGAGGGCGGGTGTGCCAGACCCTGAGATGCCACGCGTTGAAGGGTATCCCCTGTCATCAGGGCGGCGTTCAAAGAAGAAAAAGAAAGAACATAAAGATCAAACAGAGAGACCTGGCAAGTGGCCTCGGCTGAAAGGGGCATCGCTCTGCCCCACACGCCGTAGGTGCCTGGCCCTACCAGCACCAGAAGTGCTTCGGCACTGGCGGGGGACAGGGGCGGGGGGCTACTCAGCTGCCCCACAGAGGGCGGGTGTGCCAGACCCTGAGATGCCACGCGTTG
>NC_018246.1:116947-120533 GCF_000227135.1 Leishmania donovani | reverse complement strand
GACAGGGGCGGGGGGCTACTCAGCTGCCCCACAGAGGGCGGGTGTGCCAGACCCTGAGATGCCACGCGTTGAAGGGTATCCCCTGTCATCAGGGCGGCGTTCAAAGAAGAAAAAGAAAGAACATAAAGATCAAACAGAGAGACCTGGCAAGTGGCCTCGGCTGAAAGGGGCATCGCTCTGCCACCAACCACATGACGCACGCGCAAAGGGTGCTCGCCACTGCCATGATCCCCCAAGAGACGAGAAGTCCGACACTCGCCGGTTGAACGGACCTACACAGCAGTGGCAGGGAATGAATCCAGCGGACAGAGACGCGACAGCACCAAGAAGAAAGAGCAATGAAGAACAGCGACGAAAACGCAGACACACACACGAGTGCTCCATAAAGGACGAGATAATCAGTGAGAAAAGCCGCAGCGCCTGCTCGGCCCCCCCTCCCTTACCCTCGCTCTCGCTCTCTTTCATGCGCACACGCACAGACGCCCCCCCCATCCGCGCGCGCTTTACCTTAGTCGCTCCTCATGGATGACCGTGGAAGAAAGCCATACAAGGAGGAGGGCAGGGGCGGGCGGAGGGCATGCACTCGACGAGGGAGAGGGGTAGGGGGCGCCTGCCGCATGCAAGCAACTACGTGCGGTAACAACGCAACGGGATGGAAAGCAAAAAAAAGGAAAAAGTCGAACGTCCAAAGGAGAAACGGGTTGGGGAGGGCTGCTGCTATCTGACAAGCAACACCAGCCAGCAAGAGAAGCGGAGCGGCACACAGGCACATAACGGCAACGAGAGAGAGTGAGACAACGTAGTCACAACGAAACCGGTTTAGAGCAGAACAAAAAAGTGCTTGGAGGCAGGGAGAGGAGGCAGGAGAGAGAGCGCGCAATGGACACAATCCTCTGTGCTGTCGTGAAGCTGCGCGGCGGCGCTGTGAGGTGCTGCCTGTGAACGTGTGTGTGCTTACCCCTTCCGCACTGACTACTCCGTCCTCGCGGGGCGCTCGTGGGTCTTGGAGATCTCATGCTCCCCATAAGTCAGTTCGTACAAGGTCACGAGACCGAACATGATAAAAAGAACGCCGCCAACGATGTTCACCGTCTTCATGGACACGCGCTGCGCGATGAGGTTGCCGCACACAACGGCGCCGCCGGTGCAGAGAGCGTGGCCGAGAATACCGCCGACTGTCACACCGTACGGGTTCTTCGCGGCTGCCAGCGCAATCGTAGCCAGCTGGCTGCGGTCTCCCCATTCGGCAACGAAGGTTAGCGTGAACGCCTCTACCATGACGGGGTTGAGCAGCTTGCGCCAGCGGCGAGCCGGCGCGCTTACGTAGGCCGACGACGCCATGCTACCCGTCTCAGCCGGATCGTTCGGATCGCGACGGCGCAACGCCGCAGCAGCCTCCGTCATCTCGTCCTCGCTCTCCTCGTCGTCAGCCTTCTTGCGGATCAGCTCGTCGTACAGGATCTTGCAGCCAAACACCATAAAGAGCACCACCGCCAGCACCTGCGTCACCTGCACAGAGAGCAGGTTGGGCACCACGACGCCCATCAGCGCCGACAGTATCGTCATTGCAGCTAGGGCGCCGAGGGCGCCAATGTATACCGTCAGCTTCGGGTGGCGCATCGCCATGAGGCACGCGATGAAGAAGGTCTTGTCACCAATCTCACTCACAAGAATCATGGACAGCGACGACAGGAAGCCGTCCAGCAGGTTCGTGGACTTGTGGATTTCCATTGTCTGGCCTATGAAAAGGGGCTGAAAGATGAAGGGAGGAATCAACTTCTGTCTCCAAGTGTCCTGCGTCGTGCTGCTTTTCGAGTGCCTGGTCCGAACGCGCTTGCAACTGACGGGGTGTCCTTCCGTTCTGCGGTGTGTCTGCCTCTGCGGCACGTACGGATACACGAGAGACTCCCAGCCAGAAGTTGCGTCTGTGTGTCACCGCCTTCAATTTTTGGGCACGCTGTTGCAGTAAGGGTAGCGAAGACTGATCGTTCCCTTGGAAGGGCGGCAGAGGAGACGGAGAAAAGAGGGGTTGGGAGCGGGCGCGCAGCTCGTGCTGGTGCTGGAGCCGGTGCTGCAGCACTGACGGTGCTGCTTAGTGCTGCTGCTCTGCTGCCGTTGTTAAGCACAAGAGTCTCACACAAGGGCAGCAGAGCATGCACGCGCACAAAGCAAAGTCGATACACAGACAAAAACGTCCAGCGTACTCAAACGTAGGTCCCTACGCGAAGGAGCGCGCTGGCAAGGAAGGTGTGCGCACGCGCACGTGTGTTTCGTTGTTCAGGCCAGGGAAACATGTCAAGCAAGGTAAGAGAAGAGAATGGAAAGAGAATCCAAGAGGGGTGTGAGGCGTTGTGAAAAGGCAAGGATGGAAAGGGGGACGCACAAACGGCCATCTTCAGCTGTCTGCGTCGGTGCGCACGACATGCATACACGCACACGCGGAACGGAGAAAGTGGGCAGCCGAGAAGCCAACACGCAGCAGAGGATGCGTGTGCTTGCGTGTGTGCATGGAAAGCCAGATTGACTCCAGGCCCCAACTTCTCACGAGACACGAGTCACGTGAGAGACGATGACAGCCCAAGTGAATGCAACAGGTCGCCGTGCTCCTCGCCATTCTCTCACCCCCCCCCCCACACACACACGCATACACACACACACACCACACACCTCCCCCACCACACCCCTTTGCTGCACATCTGCAGACTGCCTCTCCTCGACGCTCTCTTGCCCTCTTCCCCCCTTCAGTCCCTGCTCTCCTTCTTGTTGCTTCCTCTTGTGTTTGCTGCTCGCTCTGACCTTGTTCGTTCCCTTCGCCAGCAGCGAACAAAAAAAAAAGATGAAGGTGAAACACTCGCTTACAGAGAGCACAGGAGCAGCTTCCCACCCTCTTCTCCTCCCACACTCCCCCTCCCATTTTTCTTTGGCTTGGCCGTTTACACAACATTTTCTGTCTCCACACCCCGCATCACACACACACACACACCATCGGACAGGTCACCCCACCCACTCTTCGCATCAGAAGCGCGTGGTGGACAAACCATAATACAACTGAAAAGATAAAGAGAGGCGCACGCATCGACACGGACACAGAAGGATAACACCAGACATGCAACACAGCATCACTTGGCGGCAGCGAGACACATGTTAGAGAGAACGACCACACGAGGCTGCGCACCGCCTGCCCATCGACAACGCTGAGGAAAACGGATTCGCACGCGCGCAGAGACAACGCGAGGGGGTAAGCGCCACACCGTCGACCGTACCATGAGCGTCGCCGTCCCCAACAGTCGCTCCACACCATCTGCCCGCATCTAGCAACACTCCAGCACGCAAGAGAAAGGGTCTAAAAAGCAGGCGGTCTTCTCCCCCCCCCTCGGTCACACAACACGCCGGCATCCACAAGCACCCGCACACGCGAAAACGCCAAGAGTGGCCGGCGGGCAACACAATAAAAAGGAAGAGAGGAGAAAGAGCTGAGAAGGTATTCTCCACACGTTCGCGCGAACAAGTCAACAAACATACACACGCAGACACAACCGAGGCTCGCCTACCTCTGCTGCACCACGGCTACCTCCTGGTCCACCAG
>NC_018246.1:112488-116455 GCF_000227135.1 Leishmania donovani | reverse complement strand
TGTGGATCTCTTCCCGCCTTCTCCGTCCATCATCCTTGCTCTGCCGACCTCTGGATGCCTTGCGTGAATGCGACGCACCATGCCAGCTGTGGCTGGCAGCGCGTGCACACAGTGCTCACATTTTCAGATCGTGGGGCCTGTTTCAGGACGGCGTTGCTGTCTCGGGGGCTCGCTGTCTTCATCCTCCGCTTCCGCCCATTTCACCGGGGCGCGTCTTCGGGGCTTGCCCGCGCGTGCCACGGCAGGTGCGACGCAGCCATGAGTCTGTGGCGGCAGGGGACACAACACCCTCTCCTGAATCCGCACGCCTCCCACAGGAGTCGGTGTGGCCAGCCGAAGGGGCCTGTGCATAGGCATGCGACTGCGCACAGAGAGCCCGTGGCGTGTTGTCATCTTTGAGAACGGAAGAGAGAAAAAAAACGAAGCGAATGGCCGTACTCCGTCCGCTCTTGCCGCCCCGCCGTTATCATGCGAGCGCGGCTCCCCTCATCCCCTTCCGCTACGCGCGAAGGCGGACCGAGGCGTGCAAAAGTGAGATGTCGGTGGAGAGATAGGGGCGGCACACACACACGCACGCACGGGCGCACTCCGCCGCCGGTTTATTCGTCCTTGGCCTTGGCGGCATCTGCGCCGGCAGCGGAAGCGGGCTCCTCGGTCTCCTTCGACTTGCCGTCTTTCTTGGCCGCCGCAATCTCCGCCTCCCTTTCCGCTACAGAGTCCGGCATCTTGCTCCCGCTCTGCCTCGACGCCTCCGCGCCAACATCCGCTGCCTGGCTGCTGTTCGCGTTGTTTGCACAGGCAGCGGCGTTGTTGTGGGCGTGGTTGGTGTTCGCGCTGTTGCCGCCCTGGTGGTGATGGTTGGCAAAGCTGCGTGTGTTCTGGTAGACGGGGTCGCGCGGGTCAACGTGCAGCTCCTTGCAGGTGGAGCCGAAGCGGCACTTGCCCTTGATATGGTTCAGGCATGCCTCGTAGGGGTAGTTCGCAAACGTGCAGTCGTCCTCGAAGTTGCAGAAACCATACACGCGCAGGCACGGATGCAGCCCGCCCTTGCCCTCGTTGCCGTTGCTCGGCTTGCCGTACTTGGCACCTCCGCTCCGATCATAGCGGAGGCCGGCGTGGCCGAGGCCCACTGCCATCCCATTCCCACCACGGCCACCAGCGCCGCCCGCAAGGCCGACAGGACCGTGACCCATCTCAGTGTGATCCGCGCCGCTCATTGACGGATCCTCCTCGGCCCAGTGAGAGCGAGGGCCATTAACGTCGACAACACCGCCCGCTAGCAGCGGGCGGCTCGACAGCTGCGGCACCTCCACCGAGTGCACGCCCTTCAACAGCTCCGCCAGCCGGCGCAGCGAAACGTTGTCTACCATCACGTCTGTCAGCTCCTCCTTCGTCTGCTGCGAGTAGGCCTTGCTGTTCGACTTCTTGCAGTCGCTAAGGTAGCGGCTGAGCTCCGTGCGCTCGTACGTGTAGCCGTCACTGGCCACAACCGGATCCTTCACCTCGGCGTAGCGGCGGACGACATGCTCGACCTGCTGCAGTTTCGCGTCTGCGTCCTGCAGACGGCGGTAGGCCTCGTTGCGCTCGGCGATGATATTGTTGTAAATCTCTCGATTTCTCTCCAGCACCTCGTGCAGCGACATGGCGAGGTCCAGCGAGCGGCGCATGTCGCTGCTCTGATCGACCAGAGAGCTCTGCAGCGTCTGCGTCGCCTCCCACATGAGCGGGGTTGTCCTCGTCGGGTAGGTCCGACCGTAAAACGGCGACATGGCGTTCATCCTGTTGCTTTTGTTGCTGTTCTCCACTTGAAGGCGCTCTGTGTTCGCGTTCTAGAAGAGGAGTGGGGAGAGGCGGCGGCGGTGTGCACCCGAGTCGTGTTCTTCTTTACTGCGCCACACGAGGAAGTGGGCGGGGAGTGAGTGGGTAAGGGAGAGGTGGGGTGTCGTTGCTCTCGGAAATGCGAGAAGAGAGATGCGGCGAACGGGCGAGCGGGCACGACTCCGTAGGAGAGAGGGAAAACAGAGAGAGATCGATGGACAGAGAAGGACACACAAGACACCGTGGGTATGGGCTGGAGGGAGGGGAGAAGGGGGAGGGGAGAAGGGGGAGGGGGGCGGGCGCTTGTCGTCACGCACTTGCGCGAGCAATGAACTGCCAAACGAACACGCGCGCGAGACAATTCAGGGCGCGGTAGCGAGAGACAGAGAGCGCGTGCGCGATGCGGGAGTTTGACGCGGGTGAGGTGATGGCTCGGGGAGGGGGAGGGAGGAACTCCTTGATGCGTGTCGGTGTGTCTGTCGATTCAGACTTCTTATGTACTTCTCTAAGCGCGCGCGTTGTTTCGTTGTTGCCCCTGATTGGTGCCGTCGAAGGCTCAACGCTTTTTTTTACGCTTCGTCAGTAGCAGAGGAGGGAGGAGGCGAGACAGGAAAGGCGCGCACGCGCGACGAAAAGCAAAACGTATCTGTCCACCCGCCTCTGTGTGTGTGTGTGTGTGAGAAAGAGAGAAATTCCCGGTTGGTGTGTCGAGGGGGGAATGGCCACGTGTGTTGCGCAAAACAGGAACAACGCAAGTCAAGAGATAGCAAGGCAAAATGGAGAGGCGGTGGTTGTGATAGGTGGCCGCTAGCGTACACAGTCGCTCTGAGCGATCATGGGAGCACGCGTGTGTACGTGCGCGTGAACGCCGTGAAGGGCAGGGGAAAAGGAAAAAGCAAACGCTTACAATGGCCAACCTCCTCGACATCGAAAATGCCGTGTAGACGAACAGGACGGGGGAGGGGGGAGGGGGGAGGGAGGGTAAAGGAGACGATCTGATGGTTGTTGCAGCATGCCATTCGAGTGGCGGCGAGTAGGTTCACGCACTCCTCCTCCTCACGCTGTTTTGTGTTGTCTTTTGTCTCGACCATTCCCCCCTCTTGCACTCCTGTCGAAGGCTTTCAAAAGGAACAGAGCCTGCCACAGCTCCGACTCACTTCTCCGGCGCCTCTTCTCGCCCTTCACTCGCACTCAACGTGGCAAGACAGCGGTCAAAGGCGCGCCACCGTGGAGAGACGTATCTGCCTGTGGGCTCACATACACACCAAGTAGAACTCGTGTTCGCGTTGGTGAGTGTTGGCGGGTGCAAGCACGTCGGACTCATCGTGCATCGGTGCATGAGTTTATACGAGGCGCTCCCCCAGAGCGCCACGTCGGCATCTGTGCTTGACCCTCACTTGCTGTCGATGAACGTCGTGCGATAATCTGGTATTTGCTTTTTTTTTCCGCGGTAGTTATTGGGATCGAAAAACGCAAAGAGCACCAAGTTGGCGAATCGCGCACACGCACGCGAAAAAATGGACAGACGGGCACAGACAGAGAAAGAGAACGCCTCCGGTGCTTCTCACTCTCGCCTTCTCGCTTCCACTCCCTCTCTCGCCCCACCCATACACACACAGCGCAGGGCGGAGAGAGCAGAACAGAGACGAACGCACCCCGCCAGCAAACAACAGAGACACACACACACACGCACACAAATGCAACACGACAACATACATGTGCACATCGACAAGCACCAAGGTAACGCGTCCCGGACAAAGGACGGACGTGCGCACGCACGCTTATGCACCACACACGCCGGCAGAAACAAAGAAACCAAAGACAAAAACGGCCACAAGACCGAGTCGCGCGCGTTACAACACAACGGCACAACACCAAAAAAAAAAACGAGCACAAGTACAACATACGCACACCGCCAATACACCCCGAGAGGTAAAGCGAGGAGCAGCGAGACATCCAGCGACGTCCCATGAAAGCACACCAACATCTTTTCCAGGTGCGAAGCACCACACACAGACTATTGGTTTGACAGGAACGGTCATCTGCCCACTCATATCCATTGGCGTCGAAGGAACCAGGAGACCATTTTTCTTTACATGTCATTCCACCACGCACAAGTCAGCAAACATACACACGCAGACACAACCAC
>NC_018246.1:111168-112361 GCF_000227135.1 Leishmania donovani | reverse complement strand
AAGAAACCAAAGACAAAAACGGCCACAAGACCGAGTCGCGCGCGTTACAACACAACGGCACAACACCAAAAAAAAAAACGAGCACAAGTACAACATACGCACACCGCCAATACACCCCGAGAGGTAAAGCGAGGAGCAGCGAGACATCCAGCGACGTCCCATGAAAGCACACCAACATCTTTTCCAGGTGCGAAGCACCACACACAGACTATTGGTTTGACAGGAACGGTCATCTGCCCACTCATATCCATTGGCGTCGAAGGAACCAGGAGACCATTTTTCTTTACATGTCATTCCACCACGCACAAGTCAGCAAACATACACACGCAGACACAACCACGGCTCGCCTACCTCTGCTGCACCACGGCTACCTCCTGGTCCACCAGGACGAGCCGTCGCTGCCGTCGAATCGGGCCGTGCGTCGTGCGGACTCGTCTCGCCCTTCCTCGTCCCCTTCTCCGATACGCGCTGCGCGATCAGCGCCAGGCGGAGACGCGGGAGGACGGCATGCCTTGATCCGAGAGGGCTGCGTCCAGGGTCCAGCCCCAGGCCGGAAGCGGTGGCGTCCGCCGCGAGGATAACAGGAGGTGGTCAAGGTGCATGTCAGGTGAGTTCAAGCAGGAAGCTGGCCAGCTGCGGGCTAGGGCCCTCCGAGTCCCTGTGCCCGGGCCGCATGCCATGCTTCGCCCTCCGTCGCCTCAAGCCACGGCATTCCACAAGATCCTGCAGTGACTCTCCACATTCGAGCCGGGAGGACTCGATGGCGCGGCTCGCCGTGTTCTCGTCGTGCTTCCCGCCGCGTCAGCCCACACGGTCGGATGGAGGGCGTGCCGCACATGCTTCGCACGCATGCACTGTGTGTGTGTGTGGGGGGGGGGGTTCATTCGTGTGGATCTCTTCCCGCCTTCTCCGTCCATCATCCTTGCTCTGCCGACCTCTGGATGCCTTGCGTGAATGCGACGCACCATGCCAGCTGTGGCTGGCAGCGCGTGCACACAGTGCTCACATTTTCAGATCGTGGGGCCTGTTTCAGGACGGCGTTGCTGTCTCGGGGGCTCGCTGTCTTCATCCTCCGCTTCCGCCCATTTCACCGGGGCGCGTCTTCGGGGCTTGCCCGCGCGTGCCACGGCAGGTGCGACGCAGCCATGAGTCTGTGGCGGCAGGGGACACAACACCCTCTCCTGAATCCGCAC
>NC_018246.1:59745-111069 GCF_000227135.1 Leishmania donovani | reverse complement strand
ATCTCTTCCCGCCTTCTCCGTCCATCATCCTTGCTCTGCCGACCTCTGGATGCCTTGCGTGAATGCGACGCACCATGCCAGCTGTGGCTGGCAGCGCGTGCACACAGTGCTCACATTTTCAGATCGTGGGGCCTGTTTCAGGACGGCGTTGCTGTCTCGGGGGCTCGCTGTCTTCATCCTCCGCTTCCGCCCATTTCACCGGGGCGCGTCTTCGGGGCTTGCCCGCGCGTGCCACGGCAGGTGCGACGCAGCCATGAGTCTGTGGCGGCAGGGGACACACCACCCTCTCCTGAATCCGCACGCCTCCCACAGGAGTCGGTGTGGCCAGCCGAAGGGGCCTGTGCATAGGCATGCGACTGCGCACAGAGAGCCCGTGCTCTGTCCCTCTAAGAGTGCAGAGGGGGTGTGGGCAGCCGCGGACACCAGACAAGTGAGGAGCCCACCCAGCGCGAGCGCGGTGTGCGCGATCAGGCCGCTGTGGGCAAGATTATAAAGAAGGCGCGCTTCGAGCCTTGAGCGATCCACGGATTACACGCAGCATATCGGGCTCAACGCCGGGCCGGACGCCCTCACAGCAGACGCAGGCAGGAGGGCAGCGGCTCCGGCGGGGGCGGAGGCGCAACAACGCGAGCGCAGCAGTGGGCAGCGCGCCATCTGCACTCCATGCTGTCGATGCTCGTAGCCCGCGGTTGAAGGCATCCGAAGTGGGGGCAGGTGCCCGTGCGCGCCTGGGCAAGAACGTCCTCTTGTTGCCTCGCAACACGGAGGAGAGACAACCACAGGAAAAAGAAACGTCGTTTATCGTAGGGCCGAACGGGGAGAAGAGTTTGTTCGAGCAACAGTACTAGACGAGGCGTCGTCTTTGCCGAGTCACCGACTCACCCCAGCCCGTGATCCTTCCTCTCAACAACCCGTCCCACCCCTCATCTCGCCGACCACATCGGCAAGAAGCGCTTTCACGAGACCGCGGCCATCACAGCCGACGCATACACGCAATAAGGCTAGTGCCTTACCAGCGCGCACTGGCCGAAAACGCCAACAAGGGCGCGCGGCTAGCACGCACACAGAAAGACAATGGAAAGAAAAGGAAGGCGAGAGCAGCCAGAGCCACGCGACGCGAGTTGGGAAGGGTGGGGGGGGAGTCGAGGAGCGAAAAAAGCGTGAAAAGGAGGAGAAGGAGGATGCAACTTCGCACACACGGTAAAAGAACAGGCAAGAGAGGAAGCACTCAGGGCGGCGGTCACGCAGGTCGCGGGAGGAGAGAGAGAAGAGGAGCCGAAGAAACGAGAGCGCGTCGAGCACGGAACAGGAGATGTGAGGAGGAGGAAGAAGGGAGGGGAAGGGAAGAGAAAGAGAAGCGAAACGAAAACAAAGGGGCGGCTGGAAAAGACAACAGATGCGTGGGCGTGGGGAGACAACGGCTTCTTTCTCAAAGAGGCGCCCTGAGAGAGAGAGAGGTGCAGAAATGCCGGCGTTGAATCGGGCGACAGCAGAGAATACACGCACACACACGCACTCGGAAATAGAGCAGCAAGCATCCAACAGGAAGTGGGAGGGGCATGAGCAGCAATCTTGCACGCGCAGAGAGAGAGAGATGCAACACATATAACCTTTAAAGCGACAAAGAAAAAGGGCGGCCCTCTGGCAAGGGTGGCTGCGGTGCCTTTCTCCTCTCTGGCCAACTAACTTCTGTCTGCGTCTGCGTCTGTGTGCGTGTGGCAGAGGGTGACGGAGGGTGACAGAGGAGCGCCCAAGATGAAAGACACGGAGTCTACTTGTTCGCTTCCCCCACGGGCTCGGACGCAATGATCTCTTGGTTAGGTCCCTGGTTAGTGGAAGCGCAGTTACCGTAGTCGTCCAGTGGGCCGCGGAACTCGACGTGGCGCTCGTGGCACTGGTTCTTGAAGCGGCACTTGTTCTTCAGATTCGACAAGCACGCATCGTACGGATACTTCGCGTACGCGCAGCTCTCGTTGTAGTTGCAGTACCCGTACACACGAATGCACGGATGCACTCGTTCCCCCTTGGCGTTCAGCTCCACCGGGCCGGAGCTGTCCTTTCCGCCGCCGTGCATGTTGCGCCGCTGGCCTTCGTGCTGGTTGATAGAGACGTTTCCTGCGCGGCCCGCCGTCATCGACTTCGAGTGGTGCTGCACCGGGTTGCGGTCGGCCGGCGCCGGCGGCGTCGGCTCCGCCTTCTGCAGCGTCGCCAAGCGATCCACCAACGTCTTGAGCGAGCGGTTCGGGATCAGCAGCGAGGTCAGCGGCTTCTCTGTCTGGTATGACGTCGGCGTGCCGCCAGCCTCTTTGCAGCCTTCGATATACGAGGAGATCGTCTCCCGCTCATACGTGAAGCCGTCGCTGGCTACCACCGCGTCTTTGACACCAACGTAGCGGTCCACGATTTCCTTCACGTCCTGCACGCGCTTCTCCGCCTGTGCCGCGAGGTTCTCAATGTACAGTTTCTCCTGGAGCGCCTCTTCGTAATGCGCCCGCAGCGCATTCACGTCCATCGTCAGCGTGCGCAGTTCCTCCATCACCCGCACCATCTGCTGCTCGTACATAATCAGGCTGTCGCGGAAAACCGGCACGCGCTTCTGTGTGCGGTTGTACACCACTTGCATTGGCTCGTTCGCGCTCATGGCAGGTGCCATCATGCCGTTGCCGTGATAGGGGCCCATCGCGGCGGCGTCGGCCTCGACGTTGGACTTCATCAGCCGGCGACAGTCGGCGGCGGCGAAGGGTAAGAGGACGGAAAGGGGGCGACCTGGGGGGTAGAGGGATGAGAAGGAAGGCGAAGAGACGCGACAAGACGGCAGAAAGGAAATCAAAAGGGGCTCAGCGTAGAGACAGACCGCAGCGATGTGAGGATGTGCAAGCGCAGCGCCGGGAGAACGAGAGAAACAGAGAGAGCTGGGTGGGGAAGAGGTTGTGCGTGGCGATCAACAAGTGCGCGTGCTCGCCCGATTCCCTTGGCGCGAGATTCCTTCTTTATATGTATGTGTGTGTGTGTGTGTGTGTGTGTGTAGCTAGAGGACAATCCTCCTGCGTTGTCTGTGAATTCAAACTCGCCACCAAAGATCCTTGGCTCGACGACACCGACGTGCGCCTGAGTAAGACCGGGCGTGTCTGTGTCTGTGTTTGTGTGTGTGTGTGTCGTGCAAGCCGGGGAATCGCTGTGCTACAGATGGTTCCCTAGCGCGCCCACTAAAGACAGGGTATACACAGCCAAACCAAAATAGGAGATCACGCGTACTATCCCTACTACACAGCTGGCACATGCGCACAGATACGCGCGCATGGGGAGGGGGAGGGAGATGAACGGGTGCAAGACAGTGAAGAGCGAAGAGAGAGTCGTGACGGCGCAGACACCGGTAGGCGCAGAGGAAACACACGAACGCACGTGCGCAGGCCACGGCACCCGATGCGGCATCGCCAGCTGCAAAAGCCACGCAAGCACGAGGGGAGAGAGAGATGCAAAGAGAGGAACCCATGCGGGGTGGTGAGCAATCCGTCGTTGGTCCACACCTTCTGCACCGTAGACGCACACAGAGGCCAGCGCACTTCGCCTCAACGGCGCGCCACACAACCGCGCACACCTGTGGAGGTGAACAATGCTCTTCGTGGCGCTCGTTGATTATCTTTTTTTTTTTCGCGTGGCCTTCTCTTCCTCCGTTGCATGAACGGGAGACAAACCAAAAGCGGGGCGGGGTCGGGGCGAGGCGGCCTGAAGTCCACAACGAGAGCGCCCACAAAAAAAAAGAGGAGAGCGCCCCCTTCTCCGCCACCCCATCCAAAAAAAAAAAAGAGCAGCAGCGGCAGCAGATCAAGAGGAGCAGATGCGCTCCGTGTCCCTTCAGCGATGGGAGCAGAGAAGAACAGAGGGAGAAATGGGAAGAGGAGGGAGGCGTGCACGCGGGGAAGCAATCCAGTCAACAACAAAGTGGAGGACACTTATCAAGTGCACGGCGGTTCCCGTTACAGCCCCCCTTCTCCCCACCCGCCGAAAAAAAAAGGAAGGAGGCCACGGCGTGGTGAGGAGCACGCACGCGCATGTATTTGCACGCTGAGATCTCCAATGGATAGCTGAATCGATGAAGACTACGCTCATTTTTCCTCCTTTTCAGTACTCTACTACCTCTCAGCGCACGCGCATGTGTGCCGCTTAGAAACGAGCGCGGCGTTATCGAGGCCCTCATGCACGGGCTGGAGATGGTCTACCGCACGCGCGAGTAGAGGGCCAGTTCGGTCAGCAGCGGACAGCACACTGGTGGCGTGAGCACCGCGTGCGCATCACTGCTGTTACGGTCACCTGCAGTAACAGCATCCGCGGGTTTCCCGTTGCGAGTGCCATCAGGCATTTCAGAAAAGAGAATGTCCTCCACAAAGGATATAGGAGAGCGTGGTGAGGTGTCGTTTCCACAAGCCGCTTTCGGGCCATCACTGACCGTGGCAGTGGCGCTGCGCAGTTGTGCGAAGAGTAGATCGAGGGCCTGCTGTCGCTCCTGTGATGTCAAGCACAGAGTTGCCCTGCAGCTGGCCGGGTCGGCGTGATGCGGGTGAAAGAGATGAGGCAGGGCATAGTCGAAGGAGGCCGAGGGCGAGGTGGCGGTGAGAAGTGCTGGCGGTACGCCAATATCGCTGTCCGAGGCAGACGCGCGCGACGCTATGCAAGACCCTAGGGCGGTCTTGCTCAGCTTGGAGGGGCTCACGGCCGAGTGGGAAGGCTGAGAGCGGGCTAAGTCGCCAGCCAAGATGAGCAATGGCAGGTGAAGCAGCGGCAGGCCGTAGTAGTGAAGGGAGCGGTAGCCGCCGACAACGGTGCAGCGTGGAGCAAGCACGAAAAGGCTGGTGCCCGGCTGTCTCAGGTGATCTTCCCAGCTGCGCTGGGAAGCGGCGCAACAGCGCAGCAACGGCAAGGCCGATGCGTGCCGCTGCTGTGCCATGTAGTGCTCTATCAGTCGCCGCTCAGTGAGGGACCAACCAGCCACCTGCTGCCGCACGAGGGGTGGAAGAGACATCCGACGCGTAGCGCTCTCGTCGCGGCTCCTGGATCCCCCGGCGCCCTCCGACGCCGTTGACGCCGCTCCACAGCCAAGGAGAAGGCCGCAGGGAACAAAGCCGGCCACCTCGCACACCTGCCCGCGTCGAACAACCACGCGGTTTGGGCCCTTTCTCCCGCTCCTTGCTGCAACCTTCTCGGCATCGTCGTCCGGTGCGTCCACCTCGTCGCTTTCCGGCACGTACACCGACTCCAGCAGCACCACTCGACTGCGGATCGTCAGGGAGAGGGAAGGCCGTTGTGCCGCAGCCAAGCTCAAAAGGCGCAGCTCTGTCGATCGTGGTGCCCACGACGCCAACGACTCCATCACGCCAGGAAAGTCGAGGAAGGGACGGTGATTGGTGCTGGAGGGAAAGAACGGGAAGGGCAGCAAGTTGAGCCCTGCGGGGCCACCATCGCCATGGTTCGTCATGGGGCCCGCCACGCTGCTTTGGTGCGTGGTAGCACAGGGAGCGGCGTCGTCGTAGCGGCGGTGCTCCGTCCACAGCGGGAAAAACGCCGCTGTCCGCGCACATTCCTTGAGACACTGCTGCAGCAGCGTCTCCAACAGTGCCAGCTCGCGCGCGATGGGGTTGCGGCCGCTCGCGTCCCGCAGACTCTCCTCGCCCACCGCGCCGGCTCCTGTTCGCGGGGGCGGTGTAGCTGCAGATGCGGGGCACAAGGATGCCCGGACACCAAACAGGCGGTGGGTGCGCCTGTGGCGCGTTGCCCCGTCGGCGTAGTCAAAGTGAATGACGTCCACATCATCCACTCGAAGCGCGATCATGTCACCGCCACCGCCGCCGTCCGCGAAGCCGGCGCGATGCAGCGCATCTGTAGGAGTTCGGTGCGAGGCTGCGTAGCTGGCGCGGAGTGGCTCTAACAAGAAGCAGCGCAACGCCATCATATCCGCCAAAGTCGGGGCCCGGAAGAGCAGCGTCGGCGTCCACAACCCCAGCAGCACCGGAGGCTCCACGTGAGCGGCATACGCTTGAAAAAGAAGCGGTGCGCGCGGCACACAGGAAGGGGTCGCCGTCACTGAGGCCTCCGCCGCGGCACGCACCTTCGCCGCCTGCAGCAGGGCATGAAACTCCCGCTGCTCATTCTCATTGGCGCGCCGGCGCGACGCGACAAAGCGGACGCGGGGGTTGGAGGGAGGCGCCGTTGCGGCACCGGCAGGGCCACTGTCGCTGCCGACGCGCACACACACCATCTCCCCAGCTGCGACGGGGCCATCGACAGCAGCAGCAGCAGCAGCAGCAGCCACAGTCGATGGAGCCTCATCACCTGCGGTGGAGGTCGGCGTGACACGTACGTGAAAAGCGCTTAGCAGTACGTGGCGAATGCGCACGGTGCTCAAGAGTGGGTACATGACAAGCAGCGACACGACGTCGTCGTCCCTCGCAGGACGGTTGCCGCCAGTTCCCTCAGTGCCGAGGTGTGGGTGCAGGAAGCCTTCCAGTGGGGATAAGAGCGACAGCGCAGCCTCGCACGCCTCGTGCAGCTGCAGGCGACCTTGAGTGCTAGTTAGGGGCACTTTACTGGTTTCGGATAAAATGCGACCACTAGAGAGTCGCTGTGACTCCCGCTTTGCGAAGACGGCTCCCGCTGGCGCGCCATCCACAGTGCTCTGCACCACCGCCTCCACCAACTCACGACGCTGTGCTGCGTCGAGGCACCTGCGATAGAGGGTGGATGCACGGAGCAGAGCAGCGGAGAGGGGTTCCTCGACATGAAGCAAGTCCGAATGCGCGCTCGCGCTCACCGCAAGCTCGACGCGCACGGGGAAGCCTACAGGCGTTGTTGATGATGGTAACACCGGCAGAGGAAGTGGCGCATGCTTACCCACATCAGATGGCGGATTCATCACCTTCGCCCCCTCGACAGGGCCTTGGCTTGCCGTGTAACCAATAAAGACGGCCTGTACGTCGCCGAAGGGAGTCGAGAGACTTCGGACGTGGGGCAGGATGGCCGCGGCATCAAGCGGAAGAAGCAGGCGGCTACCCATGAGCGTGCGCCACTCGCGCGGCCCGGCCCGCGCGCGCTGCTGCTGCTGGCGTAGCTTGCGCACTGACGCTCCATTCCGGGTCCATTGATCTAGTAAGCGGCGAATCGCTCGCTTCGACAGCATGTGGGCGTTGCTGAAGAAGACCACTCTCAGCGGCGGAGTGGAAGCGGCGCGTCCGGCCGCCGCATCAGGAGGATCAGCATCATCGCCTATGGGCAGCTCCGCTCCGAGCGATAGCACAGGGCACGAGTCACTGAGTACCGCTGTTATTCGCGGCGCAGCGGATGCGCCACCGCCGTCGCAGTGCCGCCGGCCCCACTCCACAGAAAACGCACGCAAGTCAAGAGTGCCACTGTAGTCCACGGCATGGGCGAGGGGGCAGAAGTATAGTCGCGACGTCGCGGCAAGCTGGCCCTGCTCCACCGCATCTTGCACCTGCCCCGCCAGCTGGGACAGCGCGGCACCGCAGGCGGCCTCCATCAGCGCTGCTGGAGTCGGCGACGACGAGGATGTGGAGGGCGAGGGGAAAGGAACGTCGAGAAAAGCAGCGCGCACCGAGGCGGGTAGGCCGAATAGCCGCAACGTGGGGCGGTCCGTGTGGGCTTCTGTCCACGCATGCCACGGATGCGGGAGTTTCGGCGGCGATCCCATCGGCTCAGATGCCGACGCGGTGACCCACGACGCGGCCGCGCTGGTAGACGAGCAGCCCAGCCTCAAGGAGGAGGGGGGCTGCAGGACGCGGCATCGGGTGTTCCACGGGCAGCGCGCCGCTGCCTGTCCTTCTCGGGTTCCATCTCTCACGGACGTGGTGCGCTGCCCTAAGCTGAAAGGAGCTGGCATCACCGCACGACTGCCACGAGCCCCCGCGACTGGTATGAGTTGTGCGCCTTTACAGAAGCCTCCAGTGAGCATATTTGCCTCTACCGCAGCACGGAAGGCGGCCACGCTCTCCAGTGGGGCCGAGCACAATGTGGCGCCGAGAGTCTGCTGCAGGTGCGGGCTCCAGCCCCACATCTGGAAAAGCGCTGCTGGACGCCTCTTTCTCGTCTCCATGCACCTAGAGTCCTTGAGCGTCTTCGCAGAGCTGGCGCTGTGAGGCTGCGTCGACTTGCTGGGTATCCTGAGGCTGTCTTGCATGGTGCAATCCTGCAGCTGACGTGCGCGGGCTAGCAGTAGGTGCGGCTTCTGTAGCACCACACGCCTGCCACCGTGCAGCGACATACGAACTCTGAAACCGACAGCGCACAGGTGGCCCCAGTGTGGCGAGCACATGGAGACAAAGCCGCGCGTGAAAGGGCAGAGGACCGAGCCAGCTGGGACACCCGCCGCTCCGAAGGGAGATGGCGTCTTGCCGTGCGCTATGGCAGCGGGCGACGGCACCGGAGTCTCACGCACAAACAGCGATCCGCCAACGAGGAGCGAAGTGGGCAGGCAAGGCAGCGACGCTGCGGCAGGTATATCGACGGTTGCCGGGCCGTCTGTGCTCGCGGCGGTGGGCTTTTGCTCTGACATGCTAAAAGCGATTTCATTGTTGGAAGGCGGTGCCTCGCTGTAGTCGGCTCGAACGCGGAAGAGCAGCGCCGTATCCTCCGCAGCCTCCATCAAATCAAGCAGCTCTGGGTCATGGAGGACATGACTGCCATTGTGGCTGTCACAACTGCTCGACGGCGGCGTTGCATGTAGGCCATCATCACGGACTTCGTCGCGCATCGTGTCCCGCCGAGCACTGAGTGAGGGAACTGTGCGTCACTGTACACGCGCACTCGATAAGCGCAGGATGAGGGAGGAAGTGAAAGCGGTGCAAGAGAGATGCTGCGCTGCATGCTCTTCGCGGTATCGCTGGTGGTGGGCGTCCCCCACTCACCTCTCCCTCGCGACGAAACAGCCACACAGCGTTGGAAAAGCAGAGGCTTTAGGGTGGCGGCCGTTACAACAGCGGCAACGGAAGGGCGTTGCTGAAATGTGTGCGTGTGTGGGTGCATGGGTGCCTTGCACGCTGCCCAGAAGCCAGAGCGGTACGAGGGAGGGAGAGTGTGACGGCCCTTTCTCCTCTCTTCATTCGCCACGCACTACAGTCTGTGTCTGCGCGCACCAGCGATGCAGTCGTCTGCGGTATCAACAACGAGGTGGTCATGCGGCCAGAAGGCGCACGCACGTGGTTCACGCGGTAGGGCGCAGCAGCAGGTAGCAACCGTCGCAGTTTATGTGACCCGACATGCAGAAGCAACCAAAGAGAAGAAAAGCGTAGAAAGTGGAAACCGAGGGGTCGACGTGTGGAGAGCAGTGAGAAGCTAGTGGTGCGGCGCTGAGACTCAAGTCACACAGCACCCGCAGGAAGGGGCTTCAACGTGACAGCCATGTGAAGATAGCGGAGGACAGGGTGGAACGGCACACCCTCTCCCCTTTATTCCCACATGCATGCCCCCATCCCCGCCTCTTGCGCACATCCTTGACAGAAGCGGTGGCGGCGTCGCATGCGCAGCGTCAGTGAAAGTTGAGAAAGCCTCTTTGGAACTTGTTGGTGCGTGTGTCCGCACCCCCGCTACCCCATCTCAGCGATGGCCAGGGCGTCTCTTTTAGGTACACGTGCAGCATCAACGTCTCCCTTCGTTGCCCCCCCCCCCGCCCCTCCTCAGTCCCTTCCGATTTGTGTGCGTCAGGAGTGCAGGGTGGGCCTTGCGCTGATGGCGCCCTACCTCATAAAGCGAGGGCAGTGGACAAACGCTCTCCAACTCCTGGCCGCACCATTCGAGGTCTTCATGACCAGGCGGCAGCGCACAGAAAAAAAAAAGCAACGGTTGAAGGAGAGACTAGCGAACGGGGGAGCGCCACGGAGAAAGGGGATAGTGAGGTCGCGTAAAGACAGGAGCGGAGGAAGGGGTGGCGGAGCCAAGCTCTGACCCCGCCTGCCATCCCCCAAGAGCCGTTACCACACGGCATGCACCATCATACACTGAGCAAGGTGGTGTCGTCATGGGTGAGCATGAGGAGACCACGGAGAGACCGCGAGCACACCCGCACACAAGAAGACGCGCAAAGGAAGGAAGAGAGGGAAGAAGAAGTTAGACGCGCCCACAGCGGCAGATCAGTGATCCTCCTTGTTGGCCGAGAATGAGAATAGAGAGAGACAAGCTTGTGATACGCAGGAAGCACAGCGCTCGGTTCAGTGTTGCGATTTTGGCACGTCCTCGCCAGCCCATGCATTAACCTGGGTAGCGCAGTTGTTGGACAGGCCGGGTTGAGGCACCACGGTAGGTGGGCACGGTTCGCTGTTGAGGTCCGACTCTTGCGGGGTCACCGGAACGGAGGACTCAACAGGATTTCCCGATGTCTGTGGGGACGATGAGGATAGTGTCCCGTGTGAGTTGACGGTCGCAGGTGCACTGCTGCTCTGTCGGTCTTGCTGTTGTTGCTGCTGCCGATATGCGACCATCTGCTGCATTATCGCCATCATGGCTTGCATGTCAGCCGGCGACGACGTCGCCGCGGCTGATGATGGCGGCGGCGGCGGCGACGGAGCGGCGGCAGCCGTGGAAGAAGCAGCCATCGCGAGGGAAGGCGACTCTGTGAAGGATGGCGACGCAGAAGGTGCTGTAACTGCGGTGCCGGGGCCAAGTAGAGACGACGGGCCGGATGCGGGGGCGGCGGCAACACTGGAAGACAGACCCGTGGTCGCCGAGTCGCGCATCCCCTCACCCATGGTGGCGGCGACCTTGTCAGTGCCCCCCTGCATGCCAGACCGACCATCGCGCTGCAAGAACACGTGATCGCGGTACATGCTCAGCAAGCCCGTCTGCTTATCCTCCTCAAACGGGTTTGCAGCTCGGGTGTTGCACACTGGCCGCAGCATGGATGGCAGGATCGTGTCAATCAGCTCTTGAATGCCACGGATGAGACCAGCCTTCTCCGCTTTCTGCAGCGGTGGGAACTTCGCGACGTCGAAGCGCTCCAGAAAAGACCGATACGCCTGCACAGGAGGAAAGTCGCGGTGGTTCATCTTGTAGCGAGCGCCGATGAGTTCGTAGCGCCTTGGCAGCTGCTCCGCGGCCTTTTTCTTCGCCTTGGACCTGCCGAAGAGAACTGGCAGGTCGGCCCGGATGCCACCAATGATGGCGGCGTGCACGAGCACCTCCTTGGCTCGCCGAATAAGCGACGCGATCTTCTTGTCCCTCGCCTGTTGCGGGATGACGTCGAGCAACTCATGCAGCAGGTCTAACTTCTCCTCAGCGAAGAGACGAGAGAAGGAGTTTGGGCTGTACGGCTTATCCCAAAAGCTGCCAACGTAGACTCGCGGCGGCTCCGTTGTGTTGATGAAGTTGGATAAGTTCCAGAACAAACTGCCATAGACCCGCATGAGCTCCTGGGTGGAGATGGTGTCAGCCTTGTTCAATACGAGACGGAGACGATTCTCAATCCCCTTGAAGGAGGTTTGAAAGAGCTGGCGAAGCTCCCCGCCGGCGTCCAGCTTGCTGGGGTCGAAAAAGACGAAGATCAAGTCGCTTCGCTCCGCAAACCAGCGGCACACGTTCACGTAGTCGTATTTGCGCTGGTGAATGTCCTTAGAGCTCTCCAGCACGCCAGGAGTGTCGATGAGCGTGACGCGCTCCAGGAGTGCATGGGGCGCCTGGAAGCCTTTAAGGTTGCTGATGAAGGACTCGCCAAAATCGAGAAGCCCCTTGAACGGCAGATGCTTCGAGTTGGCCAGCGCCTGGCCGGCAACCGGGCCCGGTTCTTTGCCGTACATCACCACCGTGAACTCTGCCGTTGTCGGCTGCGGCCCAGTCCACAAGTGGTTGCTCTGCAAGAGGTAGTTGATGAAGGTGGTCTTGCCAGCCGACCACGGACCAAACAGCGAAATGAAGGGGCGTTCGTTGAGGATTGTCTCCTCATACCAGCTGGGGCGGAAGACGTCGAAGCTGTACATCTCCTCTAGCGGCTGCACGCGCTGAGTGTAGAGAGGGTGAAGCTTCTTGATGAGCGCCTCCATACTGCCTGGTACATTGCCGCCCGACTCCCTCCCACACAGAGGCTCCGGGGGAGCCGCACCCGAGATGGACATCGGCAACGCGAAAAAAAAAAAAAAAAGATGCACCAGACAAGAAGAGGAAGAGGAAGAGGGACGAAGACTCGCTGCGAGAGATGACGCCGTTGAACTCACCCTTCCCCGCTTTGCACACGTCCGCTCTCACGCACGCAACAGCGATCAGCACGAGACGGCGCCGACGGGGACGATGGGGATGGAGACGGCGACGGCGTCGCACACGCGCACACAGAGAGAGAACGGCAAAGCAGCCTTGCAAGCGAAGCAAGCAAACCACCACGTGGCGGCACCACCAGAGCAGAGAAAGAAGATGCGCCCAAGCAAAGAAAAGCAAAGGGCTGGCCAGAGAAGCAAAGGCAAGCAAATGCTCAAGATACACGCATGACGGCATGCATTGATCGGCTGTACAAAGGCACACCGCCGCACACGGCCGGGGCGCAGGTGGAAGGATGGAGGATGTGCTGTGTGGTGCACAAAAAAAAAAAAAGAGTGACGTCGAGCAGAGGCAGAAGGGAAGACGTGAGGGTTGATCGGTGCCAGTTTCTGGCCGTTTTGTTTTTACTTGAAGAGCTTGAGATGCACTGCATGTGTGCATCCCCCAGGCATGAGGACACGTCAGAGAGATAGGAGAGGGTGAGACGCGGTGCCCATCCCCACCCCGTGCACGTGAGAGAGGCGCGCCACCATTGTCCAGCCTTGGCCAGAAAGGGGAGGAGAGCTAGGCAAATTGTCCGTGCTCTCGTCTCCCTGCTAAATCATCAGCTACGGCTCTTTCTTTGCCCGTGCGTTGTTCACTGTTGTTGTTGTTGCTGCGTGCATGTGTGGGAGGGAGAGAGAGAGGGGGGGGGCGCATCATCTGGCCACTCGATTCGCTTCGGGAGGGAAGGACTCAGAAGATGCAGGAGAACGGGCAGGAGGAGGTGATGAGGGACCAGACAAGAGACAACCACACGCACACACGTAACGAAGAAACAGGCACGGAGGCGCACATGACGAGAGAAGCAAATGACGTGGAAATAAAAGAAGGTGAGAAGCCACGGAAACATCAAAAAGAGGGAAGAAGGGAGTGGCAAGCGAGCAACAGAGAGAGTGGTGTGTGTGGTGGCACAATAGAGGAAACTATAAACACCGAAACCAACGCGCCACGAGGGAGGGAGGGGATGGGGAAAAATTGGCAAGGTAGGCGAAGCGCGCACGCAGAGATAGAGTCACATACACACACACACACACACACACACACGCACGAGACGCCAGAAAATATATACAGAGAGGGGTCTCAGAGAGAGAGAGAGAGAAAAGGTGCCCAGTGCACGACACCGCGCAACCCCGTACACAAGAACACAAGCAAAGGCTAAACATAAAAAAACGGCCTCCGCCAACGTCACACAGTCCAGCTGCGCCACACACTAGAGGACAGGGAAGGGAGGAAGAGAGCCCCCACCAGAGATGCTGTTCTCTACTCCGGCGACATTGCCACTATGAAGCAACAGCCACAAGAACAGCCGCGCCGGCAGGAGCAAGAGGGAAAAGGTGAGTCACATCCGCACATCCGCGATACACGGCAAAACACAAGCGTTAGAGCGAGCGTTCACAGCACATTAGGGGGCAAGAGGGATGGAGAGGCAAACATGTCAAGAAGGTGACGGGCACTCTCTGTATAAACGGAAAACCATCTTGCATGCCTAGACACAGGCACTGACATGCACACACACACACACACATATAACAGCGTTGTGTTTCTCGAGGTGGAACACGTAAACCACCTACGATGCCCGCAAGCGCACGCGCACTTGAAGAAGAGACGCTGGGCACTGCAGAAACCCGTAAAGAAACAGGGGAAGAGGCAGCGGCAGCGGCAGCCACGCAAAGACACACAAGCGGTGGTGGAGTATGTGACGGGACAGCACCGGTGACACAGAAAAGAAGTCGACAAGAGCACACAAAAAGGTTCGGGAATCGTGAAGCAGCAAAGAAAATCAGAGCTTAGAGATCTAGAGGAAGAAGAGGTAAAGAAAAGAGGCAGAGACAGAGAGAGTCGGACCACAGGAGGGAGTGAACGGGAGGGGGAGGAGATGGATGAGCGATGGTGAGCACAGCAACAAAGAAGCAGTAGCAGCTGCAGTGGCTCGACAACACCACACAGACATAACAGGTCCAACTCGCCTTCGAGCATAGCATTCAAAAGAAATCAAAAGAAAAAAAGAGGGACCGAGTACCTGTACAAGCTGGATTGAGCCTCCTAGTAGGACGGGCGTGTGTGTGTGTGTGGGGGGGGGTCGGTGCGTGTGTTGGCTATCGTGTGGCAGGAAGAGTCTCCGTGAGTATCAGAGCACTTGAAGAAAAAACAAAACAGCAGTACGTATCGATGAGAAGAGAGAACGCGAACAAAAAGCGAAGAATCTCAAGTCTATTGCCGTCACTGATCAGAAAGACAGAAAACGCAGGTAGACAAGACGCTCACAAACACACACACACACACACACATCTGTAGGCGCAACCAGGCGATACCAACGGCAGTACCACGACAAAAATGGAAGAGAGAGATGCCGCAGCGGCCTGAAAGTAGAGCAACGTGTGCAAGGCGAGAGAAACGGAGAGGGAGAGCTAGCAAACGCCGGGGGCACAGAAGACCACACCGTGGCTCGCAGCAAACAACAAAAGGAAACAACACAAAATGAGCGCTGCTCGGCCCTTGCAACGACAGAAACATCACACACGGTGAAAGAGGAGAGAGGGGAAGACGTCGAATGGCCAGAGATAGAGCAAAATGCGGAAGAGAGTCGTAAAGCGCGTGCGCGCAACAAGGGCGATAGAAGCCGCTCGCACAGCTGCCGCCGAGGAGAAAACGGCGGCACCCAACAAGGCGCAGGAACGACGAAGGCAGCGAAGAAAAAGCGAGGAAGGTGTACACACGCCAGCGCGACGCTATATATACAGAAAGGTATAGAAAAGGACGCCGTTGCGATCGCAACGCGGTAACACATACGCGTACAGGCATGCGCACACACAACGGTATGATCATCAAAAGGCGGCAACGGCATCCATGACAACGAATCACGCAACTAAACACACCACAGATTACATAGATAAATATACGGGTGCGTACACATCCCACCCTTGATGTACACCTTTACATACACGTCTTCGGCTAAGAAGGACGATCATGCACACGCACGCACGCGCGAATACACAGGGGCCTGCATGAATGCGCGGTAACCAAGAAAAAAAAAAGAGGAAAGCAAAAATGTTCTCCACAATGCGCCGCCTAACCGCAACATTCCTCGACCCTGCAGACGTACGTGACGGACAGGGGCGAGCTCGACGAGGCGCCTAGTACGTGCGTGCGTGGCGTCTGTCAGAGGAGCGCGACCGATAAGCATATATGCGAAGAGCGTCGCTGATTGCCACACGAAAGATGGCTGCGCGCGTGCGGGGGAGAGGTGGGGCTTTACCTGGATCGCGTTGGCTTCGCCGGCCTCTCCATCGCGTTCAGCAGCGTCACAACGTCCTCCTCGGTGACCCCTAATTCCTCCATCTCAGTCAGCAGCTGCTGGTAGCCTTGGCACTTGCCCTCCTCGAACCAGCCGTGCTCCTTAGAGCGACAAAAGAGGCACACGTGCTCGTAGCGGCACGTGCTGTACGGGCGGCGACTCTCAAAGTCGCACCGCCCGTAGCCATGGCCCGGGGAGGCACCTCGGCCGTTGTGCTTCATGCACAGTAGCTTCTCGCTCTTCTCTTTGACGTAGAAGTAGTACGCGCCAAAGCCCATGTCCGGCGCGGGAATGCCATTCTTGGCCCACGTGTCGAACAGCTCCTGCACCCCGCTGACGTGCTGCCGGGAGAAGCTGATTATGGTGAGGTGACGCAGCAGCTTTGTCGCGTTGCGCTCCCGCAGCATGTGCTCTGCATCCGCCTCGTCGTGCGGGGGCCAGTGGAAATCCTTGCACAGTGCCTGGTCGCTGTGATAGTGGTTGTGCTCCATACGCTCCCTGCGCCGCAGCGACTGCGGCGTCTCGCGGAAGATGTGAGTGATGGTGTGCCGGTTGACGAGAGGGGCGGAGAGGGAGGGGCGCTGCGGGCGCGAGCCGCCCGGCGTGTAGGGCTGCGAGCGGCTCCCTGACAGCGGCGTCGAGAGCTCCTTGCGCAGGGACGGCGTGTTGGGCGCCGAGCCGCCGTGGCTGGAGGTGCTGGACTGGCGGGCCGCCGCCAAAGCAGGGCTTGTGGTGCTGCCGGTCGTCGTCGTCAGCCCTCCGTTGCTGTTCATGCTCCCTTCTTTCAATGGGATCGCTTGCAGCCTCTCTGGTCGAGCCGCAGTCGTGCGCGGCGAGCGGTGCCCTGGTAGCTTGGCGGTCATGGAATCGCTTGTGCGGTTCACAGGCGCCATCGGCGCCGCTGACTCGCCGATCCCTGACGAGAGCCACGGAGACGTGGTCGCTGGCGGCGGCAGGGTGTAGAGGTTGAAGAATTCGCTGCTGCCGCCCTGCCCGGCGCCTGGCAGATCCTCGACGCGCGCTGAGACCTCCGACTTGGCAGACCGCGGCGGCGGCGGCTGCGTCGCTGTGGGAGCCGTGTAGGGGTTGCCGCCAGGGTGCGCCAAATCCCTCATCGAGGGCGGCATCGACATTGACTCTACCGGTGTGACGCGATTTGGCAGCCGCACCCCCGGCGACGTTGGAGGGCGCTGCAGCGGGGTCGCCGTCGTGGTGGCTGGCGACGTAGTGAAGGAGCAGGAATCCACGCGGGCAGCGGTACTGAAGGCCCGACTAAGATTGTCCATCGTGTTCGAGGCTGCATCTGCGGCGAAGGGCGACTGCAGCAACGTGCTCGCAGGCTCTGAGAAGGACGCAGCAAATGATGTGGGGAAGTCGGCCAGCAGGCCACTGACGCCACCGCTGGCGACAGGTTGCGCCTCGACATCGCCGGACGTGTGCCAGTTGCCGGTGATGGCTGCGATGCCGCCAGAGAAATTCGGGCCCTGCATGTTGTCCGAGCTCTCGTCCTCGTCCATCCCCGGCAGCACCGTCCGGATCGCCTCCTCGATGCCCCAGTCAGTCACGGAGCGCCGCTCGCGCAGCGAGCCGCCTATCACGCGCTCACCTGCCGCCCCCGCCGGCAGCGTCCCCGCGCTGCGCTCCACCTGGCCCAGCAGCGTCTCAATCTCGGACGGCTGCGAGTGCAGCGACCCGCCGAATGCGGAGGCGCCGAAGCTGAGGTTTTCGCCGATGTGAAACGAATCGAGAGGCGAGGGCTCGACATTCACGGCGCTAGTGGCGGCGAACGACCGCAGTGGCGCTGGAGCACCTGCGCCTGGTGCGGTGGAGGCGAGAGAGGCGTTGACGGAGGGCACCGTCGTGGTAAACGCCAGCGGTGCGGCCGTGAAAGGCGGAGGTGCTTGGGCAGCAACCGTTGCCTCGGGGCCACCACCGTCTGCTGCGCTCGCGAGGGGCGACGGTGTAGCTGACTTGGGAGCGAGGAGCCCCGCCAGCGCGTCGAAGTGGGAGGCGGCAGTATAAGCCAATGGGGGTGCGTTCGGCGTTGCTGCGCCGCCGTTCGCGCTGCGTGGTGTTGGGGTGGCGTTGAAACCCCAGCGTAGCGCTGGGGTCGAGCTAGGGCTGTGGGTGGCAGGAGGCACAGAAGGCACGGCACCAGGAGGAGGCGGTGATGCTTCCATCGACTTCAGAGAGTGGCTGCTGGCGCTGCTGTTTGCCTTTGCGTGGCGCGGCTGCGGAATAAAATCCCGCGAGGTGGCCGCGGCGGCTTGGGCAGCCAAGGCGCCCTGCCCCATCTGCACGCTTCGCGGCGGTGGCGGGATTGTCGGCTCTGTCGCCTCTCCATACCCACCACCGGCCCCATAGCCGCGACGGCTACCGCCATTGGCGTTATTATTGCCGTTGCTGTGTGGTCCATGAGCGTTAACGGTGTTCGTGGCAAACGTGTTACCCTGGTGGTTGAGTTCGTTGTTTGTGGCATGTGAGTTGGGAGCGTTGCTGCCCCAACCGCCGCCGTGGCCACTGCCTGAGATGCCAAACCGGTTATTGCCGCAGCCGCCGTTCGTGTGGAACGGTGCGGACGGCGAGTTGTCAGCGGCAGCGGCGCCGCCAGCATTGCCGCTGCCGCTGCCACGACCGATTGCCGCAATGACAGCATCTGGGGCGTGCCCATACCTACGCTTCTCCGCGCCGTGGTGATGATTCGCGCTGTTCGGGTTTTTGTCTGAGTTGGACCCGCGCGGGTGCGTCAGTCCTGCGTTGTTTTCGCGGTTGTTCGCCTGACTGTCAAGCGTGCGTCGGCTCACCCACTTCGCCGTCGAAGGTGGCCGATTCGTCTCCATGGTGACGCGATGAGGGAGGCGGCCGTCAAAGATACAGAAAGACGATCCGAAAGAACAGGGCGAGAACGCACCAAAAAAGGGGGCGCACTCCTTCGCCGCAGTTGTGCGCAGCGCAAGCCGATGGGGAACGAAACAGGCGAAATAATCGTCAACGTCTCTTCGACAGCACCACGGAAGCAGGCACGACCACTACCACCCGACGAGGCGCAACGCAATCGCGGACGACGCGAAAAAAAAAAAGAAAAGACGACACGCAACGGGTAAAGCGAAAAAGACGGGAAGGGTGACAGAGAAAGAGACGAAGACGGCGACGAGGCGAAGACACGGAGACGCAATGAGCGGAAGATGAAAAGGCGAAAAGGAAGGAAGCGAGAGAACGGCACAGACTAACGCAAGCACACACAAAACAAGTGCCACAACGGACAAAACTGGGTGCAACAAAGCCCGCGCTGAAGAGTGGTGTGTCGGTGTGGGTGTCAGCCACGTACGCGCAGGCAACCCGCAGGAACAGCGGAAATCTTCTTCACTGCTGCGTGCCCACAGGAGAAAAGGAACGCTTGTCGGTGTAGGCGGTGCGGGGGGAGTCGGGGGGAGGGGGGGGGGAACGCAGACGTTTCTCAAGGAAAGAAGACCTGGAGACGAGGCAGGGCGAGCTGATGCCGGTTACTGGTGTCGACAAAACGAGAGAGAGCGAGCGAAATGGAAGGAACGCAAGCGCGGGCCGTCACGCACGCACACAAACACGGAAAGGGAGGGTGGGATGAAGACGAGAACAAACGTAAATGATGATCAACAACACAAGAGACAATACTATGATGCAGAAGGACGATCCCGGATCACGTCGACAGCAATATAAATAGAAGAACAGAAAGGCGAGAAGAGATCAGCCCACCATCACAGGATGAGGGAAAGGAAAGGAGACACACACGAACGCAGATGCAGACGGACACAGACACGCATGCACGCTTGGATACAGAAACCCCCCAAAAAAGGAGGGGGACTTCCAACGCCAAATTCCCCCAATCACGCGCGCACAACGATAGCGGGCCTAATAATAAAAGCAGCGGCAGCAACAAGAATTATGCGGAAGAGACACCAATGATTATGCGCCGCTCTCAAAGCGAATGTATGCACGGACGCACGGGCGCCGACGCGCCTGGTTTCTATAGTGCACCCTCTGCACTCTATATGCTGTGTATGTGCGTATGTGGAAAGGAGAGCCGGAGCACCCCCCCCCTTTCCTCGAATACCCAAGTGAACACGCCCACACAGTGAGCCGGAAGAGCAACGGGAGAAAGCAGAGGAGCGCAAAGATGCGGAAGGCAAAGCAAGCACTGCGCGAAGCGCGAAAACAATCAAGGCGTCGCTTCAACAACAGCGCGCGCGCGCCCACACACACTTGCAGGAGTGGAGCGCGTGTCTTATGTTTTTTTCCCTCGTCGTCTATGAAAGTATTCGGAGTGGTATCTCAATGAAACCGCTTACGACGATAAACCTGCGGCACGCATACACAGCAGAAGCGTGAACGGCTCTCTTTTCCGTTCTCCGTGGTTGCTGCTGAGGAGAGAGGGAGAACGATGGAAAAGAAGAGAATGGAATGCTTTGCTGCTCACACGTGCACAAGCAACAACCCACAATTAAGGGCGGCAGCACCACCGCAGTGCACCTTCAGATAGAAAGTCAAGCAGCAGCAGAGAAACGAAGATGAACAGGGGAACGAAGACAGCAGCAACAACAAATACAGAGCAGCTGCTCTTGAAAGCAAGCGACTAAGAAAGAAAAATAAGACGCAAAGAGAGGTGTGTGGAGGACAGCGAACAACGAACAGAACACACAGGCAGACACACACGCACACAAATACGAGGCCACCGACAAGAGCAAGAGGTATAAGACTGGCAACGCCAAGAAGAAAAAGCGAGAGAAAGAGAGGCAGAGTCAAGAGGGGGGAAGGAGAGGTGATAAATAGAGCGTAGTGTCAGCCTTGCATAAACTTGGAAAGAAAAGAGATGAAAACGGCGTGCAAGGAAAGAAGACTCACACGAACAACAGAAGAAAACAATATAATTGGCGTGATGATATGCGGTTGGGTGCTCCGTGTCCGTGTGTGTGTGTCTGTACTTGTGTGTACAGTGAGGCTGTTTTCCTTTCTATTCCGCTCGTTGCTTCGTTGTGTCTTTATATTAAAAGGTGATCCTGTGAAAGAGGGAGAAAAAAAAAAGGGAAGAGCGAGCGACAAAGAAAGGAGGCCCACAGATGATGGCAGAGGGAGAGGGAGGGAGGGAGACCGATGTGGGGCGTGAGTGTGTGTTTGCGTGGGTGGGGGAGGGGGAGGAGAGGGGAAGGGGGAGAGGGCAAAAAAGGGAAAAAAGAATGAAACAAAAACACACGCGCACGCGCAGAGGCAAAGGAGCCGAAGGGGACGGAGAGAAATAGAGAGGACGTAAAGAGATGACCTGCAGCAGCTTACACAGTAACGCCACCACTAAGGAGAGGATAGATGCACAGCCAGAGAGATGGAAAGGGTGGTGATGGTGGTGGTGGCCTAAGTCAACGAGAGCAGTTTCCGCCTCTCTTTCGTGCTTACTTTTCTCTACTTCGTTTTTCGTCTTCTCTGTCTCTACTAGAGATAAAGCAACTTGGCGTGAGCTTTATGTGCGGATTACGAAAAAAAAAACAAGCAAAAGAAGAGAACGAGATAGAGGGAGCTGTATACATATATATATGTGTGCGTTCTTATCAGTGCAGGCAAGGCGGAGAGGGAAGAAAGAGAGAGAGGGGCAAGCCGCACAATCCTTGAAACCGCTCAGATGAAGAGGGGGCGTAGAGAGGAAAGAGGAGAAACGAATGCGAAGAACGGAAAGTGTGGTGTAGAAAAAAAAAAGAACAGTAAACGAGGAACAGGGACGACGCCACACAGCAGCGCACACACAACAGACGGCCGGTCAGCACACAATGCTGCAGAGGGAGACAACAAAGAGGCGAACAACCAAAAAGAGTGACACCCTCGAGTGCCACAGTGGCAGGAGAGATGCAGAGCGGAAGAGGAGAGTGAGGGAGAGGAGAAGAGGTCCAGCGAAGAAAGCAATCGAATCCCGTCGACACACAGACGTACAGAGAGGCAGAGGCAGAGTGGACAGAAACGATGCGGCCACACCGACACACACGCGCCGTGGCAACGGTTTATGCTCAAGAGGAAGAGGAAAAGCCAAAAAAAAAAACGCGTGAAAAGAGCGAAGCTACGAGAGAAAACCCGGCACGCAAAACAAAAGAGGGGTTGTCGAAAGAGATCACCGAACGTCCACACAAACTCCGAGAGGGAGAGAGTCACAAGGCACAATATACAAGAGGAGGAGGGGAGAGTGAATGGCAGGCGACTCTGCACTGACAAGCGGAGAGAAGACAACGCCAAGAGAAAAAGAGGCGCCAGAGGAAGAGAAAATACCAACACTAGTATGTACAAGTTCCTGTATAGTTTGTTCAGATGCGCAAAAAAAAAGAAGACAAGGGGACCTGATCTCTCTTTTCGGCGCACACTACTTTGAGTACGTGAATGTGTCTGTGTAAAGCCCCGCTGTTCTTCTCCCTCTTTTCGTTTTCGTTCTTTGTTTTGTTCTACGGCTCCTGCGGTATCGCGTTTTCACTTAACGCTTTCTTCCTGCTTTTCTGATTACCTGATGTGGGATCTGTCGCCCTGCCCTTTGCTGTTCGTTTTTTTTTTCGTTTCGTTGCTTCGCCTTTTTCTTTGTGCGCGTATGTCAGCGCGACAACGCGGCGCTGCTGCTGTTCCTATGTGTGTGTGTGTGTGTGTGTGTGTGTGTGCGTGTCTATGTGTATTCGTTCGACTGTTTCGCTTCGGATGGAATTGCGCCTGAGGTGGTCGGTAATGTCGGTGATGAGCGGGTTGGAGGTGTGAAGGGGCGTTTGAGTTCGTGTGAGATCGCTAGGAGGATATGCGCCGTGTAGCGATTTCCTCTTTTTGGATTTTGGAGCGGAGCTAGCGGCTTGTGGCCCACGGCACTGTGCTTGTCCTCAAGCTATCGGCTACGCTGCTGTGGTTCGACGAGAACGAAGGGAGGGGATGAGAACAGTCAGGCAAGGCACAGGCAACAGGCACAGATGGCGGGATTGAGAGAGAGAAAGGGATGCGGGCAACAGGCGCCGTCGACGAAAACAAGAAAAGAAAAAGAACAAGGGCACAAAGGAATGGCGTTGACGAGTCGCAGAAAAGGGCGGGGCGTGTGTATAGAAGGCACTTCCGGTTCAAAAAGACAAAGAAGCACAGCCGTGCTACGCAAGGCAAACAAGACACGGGGGCAGGGGGAGGGAAGGGAAGTGTGGAGGGAGAAAGACCGTCCTTCGCTCTTTCTCTTTACGTTCTCCTTTTTTCGTACCTTCCCACGCGCGCAACCATACAAGACAGCGCACGCACGAGCACACAAACTGAGGCGCCAGTGCCAGCGCGCAGACAACGACAAGAAGGAGACCCACTCTGACAAGGAGAGAGAGACTGATGGAGAGATTGCTCGGGGAGACACGCTTGCAATTTCAAACGTGGTCGAAGCAGATATAGAGAGAGTCACACACACGCGTGCGCACAAGCGATGATGAAAAGGCCGAGAGAAACAATAACGAGGTAATGGCAATCAATTGCCAGACGACAACAAGGTAGACGGACAGAGATGATGCGAGAGAGAAACAGAGAGGGCTAGAACGAGAAAAGACTAACGGGAAAGGGAGAGGGAGGGTGAAAACAACGGGCGGTGCACCACCGTCAGCACCAACGGCAACAGCGAAGGCAAAATAGACAAATTCTTGTGAACCCGAAAGACCGGCCAAGCAGAGATGAGAGTGAAAAGTGCAAAGAGAGAACGCGAGAGAGACCCACAAACGAAAGGGAGGCAAGTGAGCAAACATAAAAAAAAACGAAGAGCGAGAGAGAGAGAGAGTGGCAACGCAGAATCGGCTGAGAGGCGCACGCAAGACACAGAGAAAACGAAGGCACACACGAAAAAGGGAGCACAACACTGACAAGGAGAGCAAAAAAAGGGGGCAGAAAGGAAGGCGAGTGGGGAGGGAGAAGAAGCACCGCTTTGTTTCAAAGTGAATGGCACAGATATAGAGAGATGCAGAGGGAGTGAGCCAGAGAGAGTGGGTTGGGTGATGGTGGTGGTGGTAGTGCGGGGCTCGAAAGACGCCAGCAGGATGAAGAGGTGAGGGGCCGCGATGAGGGAGGGGGATTGTGTGTATCTGTGTATGAGGAAAATGGAAAGATACCGATGACACGAGAATCAGCGCCCAAAAATAAAAGTTTTGACGGACAGGCAGATACGAGACAGGCAGACAAGCACAAACGCAAGCACGCACAAAAACAGCAAAATGCGCTATCAAGTAGCAGTGGCGGACAGACGGAGAGGCGTGGGGTGCGGCAATAAGTAGGCTGTCTTGTGCGTCCTTGCGATGCAAGTAACTTCAATCTTGTTTTCTCTTCTGTTGTTGTCGGAGGGGGGGGGTAGAAAAAGGGCGAATTGAAAGTTGATCTGTGCTCTGGACCTGTCTGAAGTGGTGAGGGGAAACGTGTGTGTGTGCGCGCTGATTCGGACAGAACACACGGGAGAGTGTGTGTGGGGGAGGGGGAGGGAGTCTCCCGCTGTCTCTCTCTCTTGCTGCAGGGATGGATAATGGTAAGAACTGCTTTTTCTTGCTATGGTTGACTTTCCGTGCTTCTTCTTTGTGTGTGTGTGTGTGGAGGGGGGGGTATATGAGTCTGTGTGTGTGTTTTGTTTGCTTTCGGATATACTTTGTAGTTGCGTGCAGAGCGAGAGGCAACAGGAAGACAGGGAGAGGGAGGAGGATATGAAAAAGGAGCCCGTGTGAACCATTTCACGCGCCTTGTTGAGTTTTGGGGGAGTAGGGGAGAACACAGGGTGGGGGGGGGCAATGACCGCACAGATGTACGTCGAACGTCAGCGTCTGAGCCCAAAGCCTAGGGAAGAGGATCCGAGCCTCGCAAGAGCGCACGCCGAGCAGAAAGAGAGCTGCACAGAGCACGGCCAACGCATCGACGTGATCAACCAACCCTTTCCTTGCGCTTGAGGAGGCGAGGAGCGACCCAACGCCGTCCGCCGAACAGATGTGCACTGTTCAAGGTGTTTGTTCCCGTGTATCGTTACTTTCTACGTCACCTATAGCTTTTCCCGCAGGCGACAAAGGCAGACGCACACGCATTCTAGCCTCTAACTTGTCTTGTGCACCGGAGAGCGAAAAAGAAAAAGCAACAGAAAGCGGAGGCGACTAGATCGCTTACACATCGGCGATTTGTATGCCTGTTGCTGCGTGCTACTCAAACACCCATGTATGTGAGACGGACGTGTGCGTGGACGTCGGATAAGTAACACGGCCTACTGATGTATATATATATATATATCCTTTTCGCCCCTCTCCTTCTTTCGTCGATTTCTTCGTTTTTGAACAGAGCCACTTCACTTGCCATACTCGATTCGAAACCGAAGAAGAACGACAGACACACACACAGCAAGCACACAAGCATCATAAGAAGAGCGAAAAACGTCGCATAACAGATCAGAAAAAACGCAAGCCACACGCAAGCACACCAGCAAGTCGAATCAGTACCGAAATGCATACGAGGAGCACACACGCACGCACAACAAAAAGGGAAGTAAAGGCAAGAGGGAACTGAGAGGCCCGAAAAAAAAAGGACGGGAAAGATGAGGGCGAGTTTGTGAGAGGGAGAGGTGCGGCACTGAAGACAACAGACCAAGCGCACGGGCGTGACACACATACACAAAGAGAGAGAACAGAGAGCTAAACACAACCGCCAGTGGGGAGTGAAACAATAGAAAAACGTTCGACCGCAAACAACAAGCAGAAATGCGAGAAAAAAGCCACGAGAGAGAAGAAAGGCAAGCAACGATACAAAGAACGAGAGCGAGCAGCAAGACCGCAACACATGCGCGGCGGGAGGGGGAAGGAAAGCAATCTGTTGGGCAAGAGAGCCGTGCAACCGCTGACGCAAGAACAGATAAACTGGCGCTACGCCCCCCCCCCACCCCTCACCTTCTGGCAAAGTCACACAGGAAGAGGGGAACCGCCACGCAAGTTGAGCCGCGGAGAAACGGGAGAAGCGAGAGGAGGAGGAGGAAGGTATCGGCCTGTGCCTTCGTGTGTGCGTGTGAGAGCACGGGGAAGGAGGGGGAAGGCGGGGAAGGTATTGAAGGGAAGTGGAGGTGCAGGTGGCGGGTTGTATATACTCATCTGTCTTTCCTTTTCGCTTCCGCAGCGATCTTCCCTTCTCCTGTTTCTCTAAGCATCATATTTAACGCGTTCCGACACTACTGCACACGTGCGCACAACAGACCCCCAGAGCAAGGGGAAGAGAGGCCACCACGCACGCCCCTCTCCGCGCAATGGTTGAAGCAGAGGAGACAAACTCGAAAGAAGTGGGAGAGAAGGGACCGAAAAGACATACACAGCACAGCAATAGCATGAGCAAGTTCGAATGCCAGCCACCAAGTTTCGCCCCTCGGTGTGCTCGCGCGCATCCTTTCCTGATCCTATGTCCCTCGCCCTCGATCTCACGCCACTTTTCGCGTGTGTCAATATATCATTCATTCTTTTTCGCTTCCCTCCCTACGGCCCTCTACCACTTACGATACCTTCTCTGTCGTGGCGTTCTTCTTGATCTGGCCAAAGGCGACGCCGCGGGCACGAGAGGCAAAGAGCAGCGAGCTGCTAGACTCACTGGCGTTGTAGCTAGCCGGGCTCACGCAGACAAACATGAGCACCTTTGCCTGACCGGCCATGGAGTCCTGGAGCAGGAAGGTGAGGGCAGAGTTGCGGAAGGGCACGTGCTTGGAGTTCTGAGCGAGTCCAGCAATCACATCACCAAGTGCCGACAGCGACTTGTTGATCGCCACGGCCTCCTTGAGTCGCTGGCCTTCCGCGCCGCTCTTGTCCACGCGCTCACTACCGGCCAAGTCGATCAGCGATAGCTTGCCGTAGCCCTGCATGTTCGTCTGCTTGTTCGTGGTCCGCACGATGATATACAGAAGCATGTGTGACCGCGACGAGTGTTCGTTCATGTTTGTCATGCCCTCGCTGCGGTGCGTCTGCGCGGTCGCCATGATGCCGTCAATGTCCCCCGCAGACGTCACCGGCACCTCCTTGAGGTTCGTCACATACGTGCCGTACGGCCCGCCCTGCTTCACCTCGTACGTCAGCCCGGCCGCCTCCTTCTTCGTGGCCAGCAGGTCGCGGATCTGCTCGCAGTAAATCTCCAACACCGACACCGTCACGGTAGAAGCCTCCGTCTCCTTGCGCTCCTCGATGATCTCGAAGAGCCTTTCGAGTGCACGGGTGTTGATGCCCTTGTTCTCGCCCTCAGTGCCGTTCATCGTGAAGGTCTTGCCGCTGCCTGTTTGGCCGTAGGCAAAGATGCAGACGTTGAAACCGTCGACGACGCTATCGATAAGCGGGGCTGTGTCCTCAAACACGCGCGCTTGCGGCGCCGTCGGCGGGTATACCTCGTCGAACTCGAAGAGCTTCGGCCGCCCGCTCGCGTCGATGAACCTCACCTCGTCCTGCGTGGGGTACGACATGACGTCCGAGTAGCCGCCCTCGATCTCCTTAGGCAGCATCGGCCGCACACGGCAATACACGCGGATGTTGCCCTTCAGCTCCTGAATGGTATTGTAGTACTGTTTGCGCAGCTTCACCTCACGCCTGTACAGCTCCTGCGTCCACTGCAGTGCCTTGCGGTCGGCCTCGCGGTCCATGTCGCTCGCTTGGATCATGGCGGCCATGGCGTTCGAAATCTGCGCTGAATAGTATCGGCCCTGCTGAGAGAGGTCAGTGCAGTACACCTCCTTGATTTCGCGCAGGGACTTGCGAACAGCTGCCAAGAAGCTGCGCATGTTTGCGGTGAGCGCCGGTGACATGGAGCCTTTACCGGCAGCAGAGCCCAGCGCGCCAAGCGAGGTGGCACCCAGCACTGGCAGAGGTGATAGGTGGGAGTTGGCTCCGTTGGCACCCGTCTCCAGCATCTCCACGCGCTGGGCGTACTGCTCCAGCATGCCCACGGCCTCCTTGTTCTTCGCCTTGGCGTCCTTGTACTTGTTTTGCAGTTCCTCGTGCTTCTGGCGCAGCTCCTCCAGCTGCGCTCGCAGCTGCAGCGCCTCCGTGCGCTCGCGGTTAACCAAGTTCTCCGTCTCCTGTTGTGCCTGCATCATCACCGCGGTCGCATCAGCACGCTTGACACCTCTGCGGCGCTGGCGCAGCAGCCGCTGCTCGTCGTCGTCGTCGCTATCCGTCTCCTCCAAATCCTTGTCGGCCATGGCGCGCCGCTTGGCGGCATCGCCCTCGCCGACGTCGATGCCGGTCATCGCCTCGAACAGGCTCAGAGCCTCGGAAAAACGTTCGATAAGACTCATCAGTTCAGTTGCGATGCGCTCGTGCTGTCCGGACTCGAGCATGCGCATGCACACCAGCTTGTGCTCCTTGCATTCGTTTGCAATCTCGGTATCCGGGAGAATCTGCGGATGCTCCAGTGCGTACTCGAGAGAGGCCAGATCGCCCTGACACTCCAGCAGAATCGTCTCCTCCGTGTCGAGGATTTCGTTGCGGTTGGCTGCGTTGAGGGTGGTGAAGTCGCGTTGAGGAGCCTTAGTAGAACGCGGCTGCTGCTGGTCCTTGACCATCCTGGTGAAGATACGCTGAAACGGCTCACCGAGGACGCGGCTCTGCTGAAAGCGCTGCATCAGACGTTGGTGGCCGCTCGTGTGGTAGCGCTGGTACCACTTGATGACAGTGCAGATAATCTTCTCGCGCACCTCATTCGCAGTGGTCGTCTTGGCGACCTTGAACAGACGATCCGTCCACTTCTCCGACGACAGCATCACAGCAAACTGCGGACCGCTATGCATGAGGCACTGATCCATCACAGTCACCATGCAGATCTGCGTCGCGGGCGGGTTGTACTTGAAGTTCTGACGGATCCCCTCGAGGACAGCGCCACCGTTGCCACGGCGGATGTGCTCGACGAGAAGGGCCGTGGCATCCGGATCGCCATCCGCATTGCGCGAGGACAGCTCCCGCGAAAGCAGTTCCTGCACCTCCGTCTCCACAGCAGTGGTCCCGGCGGCCTGCGGGCCACCACGACTCGGCGACAGACTCATCATGCGCTCTGTGGGGGTCTTGCTGGTGTCGTGTGATTGTTCGTCCGAGTCGCTCCGTTATCGAAACTGCGAAAACGCGAGGGCAACAGTGAAGTGGGGAGACAAAAATGCGCAGTTGCACACAAGAGAGAGGGAGGGCGGTGTACAGGAAAGTAGCGGTGGTGCCCGGAAAGACGGAGAGACACTGCGCGCAGAACCAGGGAAAAAGAGAGAGGTGTCGTGGTCAACGCACAACACTTTTTTTTTGAGATCCTGTATACGTATGTGTTCGAAAGTATGTTTCTTCTTTTCGCTGCAGGTGATCATGGCAGGTGTGTTGACAACCCACAAAGCGAGTAGGTATGTGTGGAGGCGGCGTGGCGAGTGCGGGAGGTTGCAGAGAAGGTTGTCGGTGGTGAGCATACACGAGGTCCAGAATAAATGCTACAGCCAGTAAGCAGGAGAATTCTGGCCACTCTCTGCGCATGGGTTCGACACGTAGAGACCCCTCTACTTCCAGTGAGCCCGGTAGGACAGCGGGGGCTGAACTCTACATACACTGCAAGAACCTACCATGATGCTGAATAGTGGAGGATGGCAGCCAAATGTCGGCCGCGAGTACGCAACAGCTGTAAGCACTCGCCCACTCTCAGCCCTCACAACGTGCGTCTGGTAGCGGGGGGCCGGGGGTTGTGAGGATCACTACAGAAAAGAGGGTAGAGGAGACACCCACGGAACAACAACTGAAACAGACCGAAGGCGCGGCGACCCCGTGTAGCACTGCAGGACCCTTCCCTGATCATGTTGAGCTTGCTATTCCTGTTTTTTTTTCTATTTACTTGTTGCATAACATTCCATTCTGTGAGTTCGTGCGGGTGGTACACGGCGCACTAGCAGAGAGCACACACACAGAGAGACGCATCGCAAGCGTCGGGTGTGTCGGTATGCGCAGCTCTGCATTTTCTTTTTCTCCTCATCCCCTCCTAAGCCTCTGCATGGCGGAGAAGGTTAGCGTGATGCATTCCCTTTTTACCTCCCACATCAAATCGCCCCAGCCACGTCCTCAACACCTCATCCACACCACACCGTCATTTGCACAGCGATCAAGCCAGTCCGTAAACGCACAAAAGCCAACACCTAAAAAGAAGGCAAGCAGAAAAGAAAGCAGAGGCTGCACCGAGTTCGTTTCACACAAGAAAGGCTCTTTTCCCGGCGCGCCCATCCTCCGCCATACAGCACGAGCTCCACTCCACCCTACTCCTCACAGCCTGCCACAGGCCCCCATTCCGCGCGGTGCGAAGCAGCGCTAGAAGCGCGTTACAGCAATGCGCCGACACAGTCATCGGAGCGCCGTCTCTGCCTCAAACTCTGCCCACCCGCCCACCAAGCAGGCTGCCTCACAGTCGCTTCCCATTGTGCTGCTCGCCACCCGGCGCATCACCCTCCGGGTGGCACACAGGCGCCCCACCCCACCAGCAGGGCAGTGAGGGCTGGGCGAGATACGCTCGAGTCACGCTCACACTCTAGCCATCATATGGATGGCACAAATATGCTCACAATCACAGGTCGCTCCGGCGCAGCGCCATCCAGCACCCGGCCGCCGACATCAGTAGCGATAAGTCGCTCTGACCTCCCACACGCCGTAGGTGCCTGGCCCTATCAGCAGCAGAAGTGCCTCGGCACTGGCGGGGGACAGGGGCGGGCGGCTGCTCGGCATTCCCACAGAGTGGGGGTACTGGGCCGCGGATACCACGCACTGAGGCGTTCCTCGTCATCAGGGAAGATTACACGCACATCTATCAAAAAAAAAAGCGAGCAAGTCTCGGTGTGCGTGAGGTGAGGGAGGGAAAAAGGCGGAGGGAGGAATGGAAGATGAGCAAGCAAGGGAAGGGCGATGACAAATGCCGAGGAGGCCGGGAAGAGGGCGTTGCAGCAGCTCGTGTGCACATAAACCCACACGGACGAGCACACAAAACAGACTGTACAGGTACACAGATATCTGCAAGGCGGATATCCCACTAGCAGTGTCGTAGATCACTTAGCAGGTTCAAATCACGCAGAGAAAAAAAAGACTAAACAACGACAAACAACGAAAAAAAAAAACGACAACGGTTTCCATGCCACAGATAACACACACAGAGAGAACAAGTTGCTGCGCGGATGCTGCTACAGCGTATCCAGATCCCATCCACAAACATGTCAGCAACACAGGCGGAGATACAACCACAAGTCACCCGCCTCAGCTGCAACCCACGGCTGCATCCGGACCCTCCTCGGGTGGAAGAAAGACATACAAAAAAAAAGAGATGCTCAAGGGCATAGGAGGAAGGCGAGCACATTACAAGCGAGTCAGTCATCCCCATTGTGAGAAAGGGGGTGGGGTACAAGGCACACTCGCCGGGGCAGGCGTGCAGCGTCGATCTGCTCCGAGCCCCTCCACCATTTCCTGGCTTCGCAGAGCCACAGTGAGAGAAAGAGGAGTCTCAGGGGAGTTACATGGCGAGTCCGGAGCCGTCGTAGCATCGCGGGTTGTTTGGGCAACCAGGACTTGAGGCAAGATGGTGGCGCCACTCGTCTATGCTGTTCTTGAAGCGCTCGTGGCACAGTGGGCACACGCTGTACGTCGGCACTGCCTCGATGCACTTCTTCGCCGCAAGGTGCTCGTTGTACTCTGTTGCGCGGACTGCCTCGTGGCATCGAGGGCACTCGCGCACCAGCCGCCGCTTCTCACACTCGGTCACCAAGTGCTGCTGCAGCTGGCATATTTCTGTCACCTGGTCGCACAGCGGGCACGGGCAGAGCATCGGACAGGCACTTACGTAGTGCAGGTCCAAGTTATGCTCATTAAAGCTTGAATTGTACTCGCCGCAGAACTGGCACGTACGCAGCCGGCGGTATTCGATCGCGCCTATCAGCGCAGGCGCCTGCTGCAAGAGCGGCGCAGTGTGGACGCGAGGATCGGCCTCTTCAGCGGCAGCGGCACTCGCCTCTCTCGCACGAGGCGCCGATGAACGCTGGGGCTGTGCCTGGGGTGAGACTGGACTGCCCCTGCCGCGCGACTGGACAGCCACTGTGTCCACTTGCATGTCCGACACCTTTCGCGCAATGCTGCCAGCAGCGAGCTGGCTCTGCTTGTACTGCTCCAACTGCTCCTCGATGAGTGCCTGCTGAACCGGCTTGATGTCCTCCAGGTAGCCGCTCGTGGAGCTAGGGTCCAGGAAGAGCAACTTGGCCAACAGATCCACCGCGGCCAGCCGCACATCGGCGTTGAAGTGCTGAAGGCTGGGCAGCAGCACCATGGAGCACAAGCTGTGCGTGTCCAGGCCATCGGGAGCGTTGCGTGCAAGTCCAAACTCATCCACAAAGGTGCTGAGAATGTTAATGCGCGACACATGCGCGCGGACGCTGGCAGGCTTCTTGTTTTGCTTGTCCGGGTCCACCAGCAGCAACTCCACGATGCGGCGATGGCCGAGCGGGGAGCGGGCGACAGCAACCACTGTCTTCTCTACGCTCTCTTGAACGCGCGCGTTTGACTCGCCGAGTCGCGCCGTCAGCTCTGGAAGCACCTTGGTGACAGACTCGGCGACCTGGTTTGCCGAGGCTCCGGGCAGCTTGCCTTGCACAATCTTTGTCAGAGCGTTGCAGGCTGCGATGGCAGCACCTGCCACCTGGTCCCCGACACCGTAGCCCTTGACAGACATGTACAGCACCAGCTGCGTCCATGCAGCAATGCTATGGGAGGCTAGGGCTTGGCAGCCGTCACTCGACACGGCGCCACGCAAGGCCGCCTCCCGCTGCTGCCCCTTTCGGCTAAACAGGCAAGCTACGCAGTACACACCAAGGTCCTTTGTGTAAGGCTTAGCTGCTGCGGCGGCGTCTCCAGTGAGTGGCGATGGCCCGGCCGGCGCCGTCGAGACGCGCTTGATGGCGGTGTTGAGGGCGACCTCCCAGGCGGCGCCGTCGCCGGAGAGCGGTACCTCGTCCTCGTCAGCGCCGTTCCGGGCGCTTGGCTGCTTGCCCGTCAAGCCACCTGTGGCGTCGGAGAGGTCATAGTAGCCCTTGCCGCCTACTACTACCTCGTCATGCGCGTTCCATCCCCCCTGCACGGGGCGTGAGGAGGCGGTGTCGTTGCCTTTTTCCTGCGCTGCGGCGCTGCCTGACGCGCCTACTGTGGGGGAGCGGTGCTGCGGCGGTGATGGAAAAGCATCTGTCGCAGCCATGGCGGACGGTGCTGTTTTTGGTGGGGCAGCGGCGATCTTCTCGTTTTCCACTCGGAGGGTCTCAATACGCAGCTTGAGTTCCTTGGCTAGCTTGTAGTTCTCCAACGCTACGGCGCGCTGCTTTTCTAGTTCGAGCTGTGCAACCTCGCGCTCGCCGTTCTCGATGGTGATGATCTGCTGCCTGAGTGCCTCCGCGGCATCAAAGTCCTCCTCCTCCACGGCCTTCTGCTTCATAGCAGCCAGTTCGCTGATGCGGGTGACGAGCTTGCCGGTCACCCTCGCCGGCGTGCCTGGGGTGTATTCGTTGTGTGTGGGGGGCATCATCTCATCCAGTGGCACCGTGGCGCACTCTCCGACGTGAATAGCGAGTGGGGTATCAATCCAGTCCCGCAGCTTCTTCAGCAGATTACCGTACACTGCCAGGGCCACAACGCCGACCTGCTGGAAAATGTTGTAGCCGTTAGGATGGGGGTTGCGCAACACCAGCTTCAGGTACGTGCAACAACGTTGTAGGCCAACGGTCTTGAGCTCCCTCGCCTGGTAGTTACTGGCCGCGTTGTTGGAGAAGCTGACGTGGCCAAGACGCTTGAAGGCTGCCTTGCTATACGGGCCGCACACGCCATCCTGCTCCTCTTGTGCCGTCGGCTCGGCGACATAAACGACCATGCACGACGATATTTTGTTTTCGTTAGCGAGAATGCGTAGGGTGTTTGCCAACACGATACCGTCAAAGCGGAAGCCCATCTCCTGCGGGTACGATGCGTGTTTCCGCGAGACCCATCCGCACGAGTACCCATCCTGCGCGCGAAGCGCGTCTGCCGGGTGGACTTCATCATGGGAGCTAACGTGGCACAGGTACATATGCAGGCGAGGGCCATACTTCGCCTCGGAGTGAAACATGAGGAGCGTCCAAATACAATAAGAGGGGTGGTTCAATCATTAAAACGATGAGGGAAGGATGGGGGGAGGACGGTGTTGAGGATGCTTCTGTTTTACAGATAACTTTTTCTGTTGTCCTTCTCTCCTCACGGCCTGCTGCAGGACAAAGGGAGGAAGCGAGGCGGAGCGGCGGTGGAAGAATAACTCGCTAAAGAACAGGAAAAAAAGAATGTGGTACAGTCGACGACAGGCGTCTCTAATCACCGATGCCGACGGCTCAGCGGAAGACGAAAGAAGAACGAAGGAAAACAACACAAAAAAACGTCACCACTTAAGCGCCGCCGTAGACACCGGATAAGAGAAGAAATTCAGACGAGGAGGAGAAGCAACAGCGACAGTCAAGAGACGACGACTCAGCCCCAGCAAGGTTTCAATCCTGTTGCTTTCCGCCAACTCAATGGCCATCGGTTAGAGCAAGCAAGAGTGCTATTTCAAGTACAGAGGGAGAGAGACAACGACAGCAAACAATGGTGGCGCTTTTCTATCTTGTGTTGAGCAAACAATTTGTGACTCCAGGGAACGCAAAATGACCTCTCGCCTTCCTACACGCACGAGGGAGGAATAAGAGGGGGTGAGAAAGAGAGAGAGAGACTACGTCTTGGCAGGTTTCCTCCGCCTTCTACAACTAGCAGATGCAGACACAGAAATAGGGAGAAGCACGACAAGTTGGCGCGTTGACTTTGTGAGTAGGATTCATGTAAAAATGAGAAAGGGGGATGCAAAGGAAAGGCGCGCCGTGAAAGGAGTCCGCGTAGCCGCAAACAAGTGAAAGGGGCGGAACGTCGCGTACAGACGAGCCGCAGACAGACAAAAAAGGGGTGGGGCATAGAAGGGAAGAGAAAAGGGGAAGAGGTTGGCGCAAAGTGAACGACAAGGGGAGTGGGACAACAAGGAGAGTGTGTGCGCATGTGCTTTCTTATCTGCGCATCACTTCTTTGCAAAAAAGCATGCGCAGGCTCCCTCTACTCCACCTATCATAACCATTACAGGAGCGCTAACAGCACGACACGAGTGCAGCGCGCCGCCTATGGAAAGCATCAAAGTGCGTCATGAGGTGTCATCGGTGAGCAGAGGCGACGGCGACACAGACTCACTTTGAATCTCATCACCCGCGTTCTCCTTTCCCCGGCTGCTCAGCAGCGTGATGCACCGCCCCATCTGTCCAACATCAGCAGCAGTAGCAGCAACGGCGTCGCTGCTGCCTCCGAGATGCCTACTTTTTTCTCTCTCTCTATATATATGTGTGCCTTTGGCATGTGCCTCGCTTTTCTTTATGCCTTATCCGAATGTGCGAATCTTGCTGCCTCGTTGCCTGTTAGACGGAATCGGCTGTGCGGGCGGTTTATGCGAGAGTTACTCAAGATGCGCTTAGGAGATGCCAAAACCAAAACCAATCAGCCGTGTTCTCAAAGTCAGGCGAGTTCAGCAGCACTCGAACCGAGACAACGACAACATAGAAAGAGTGGTGGGGCATGAGCGGAAGGAGGCGAGGAGTGACATACAGGGGAAAAGAAGTTAAAAACGGCAACAAGACGGCGTGAGGGGGGCAACGGTGGTACGCCTGATGTGCGCGCCTCCCTTCCGTCAGCGGCTGGCTCTGCCCGCTTCGTCCACGGAGAGAGAAGATACCGTGCTGCGCAGAAAACGAAGACTGAAAAGGGGCACGGCGCTCCTCTACGACTCCTCGTCGTCCTCCAGGTCGATCTCCTCGCTGCCTTCCGCCGCTTCCTCGCAGCTTTCCTCAGCGTCGCTGCCACCCTGCTCGCCAGCAGCCTCTTCTACATCATCCTCATCAGTCTCCTCCACGGTCGCCTCGTCCTTTTCCAGCTTGTACTGAGGAGGCGTCAGGAAGTCAGGACTCATCTCGACCACGCCGTTTGGCAAAATGACCGCAATGTCACGCACCGCTGTAGCCAACACGTCCACAAGGGCGTTGAGGTGGTCCGTGCCTTTCAGCTCGTCCGTTCCTGCGAGTCGCTTGCCCTCGGCAGCCGCGACCGAGAAGATCTCTGACGCAGCGCCGACTTGTGCAGGCGTCAGTGTGACGTCGCCGGGCGCGCGCATGACGGCCCACGGCACATGGCGCCCCTCCGACATCTCGCGCAGGAACGTGCGGGCGCCGAGCCGAAGCGCGTTGTGCGCGTCGGCGCGCGAGACCTTCTGGTACCTGCTAGCCTTGCCCTTGCCTTTCTTCATGACAGTTGAGATGTGCACGAGTTTGCTTGGCGTTGCGTTGCTATAGGTGACATTCAGAAGGGTAGACTGGCTGCACTGCTGGCCCGAGTTGAAGCCTCCGTGGCCGGTGAGACCGCTACTGGTCACCTTGCCCATGGTGCCCGCGTCCGATGCGAAGAGCGGGGACACGTGGAAGCCACCATCCCGACGCACAGCGCGGCCCAGCTCACGCAGGAACTTTTCCGCCACTTTGAGCGGCTTCTTCTCGTCGCCCTCTGCCCCGCCCACCGCCGGCACGCAGAAGGCCTGCGCCATTGTTGTCTTGTCCGCGACCCCATCAAACAAGACGCATCCCATCGCCTCCGGCTCCGGGGCGCGCTCGACGAACGCCAAAGAGCGGAAAAGCACGTCGCCGCCGACCGGGGCGTGCAGTTCCTTCATCATGCCGGCATCCTCCGGGAGCTGCACCAGCGTCACTGCCTTGGCATTGGGCATGGCAAACTTCGTGTGCACCTTCTCCTCCTCCTCGGTGAGGCCGGATCGGATGAGCTGCAGCTGGGCGGCGCGCAGCGGCACGGTGCTCACGCCGCTCTCGTTGGCCTCCCTCGAGAGGGTACGGCACAGCGTGCGGCGGCCGGTGTTGGGCAGGCCAATCACAAACGCGCAAATCTTGCCCGTCAAGTTCGATGCCATCTTCTTACTGCTGCAACCCTCGTTCTGACGGAACTGATTCAGCACCCGCAGAAACTGGCGCTGCGTGCGCTCGCTATGGACCGAAAAAGGCGTGACGGTTGCTACGATGTTGGCGCCGAGGCCTTTGGGGTAGCGCTGCTGCAGGGCGAAGGCTACGAGAGCGAGCTGCGACACCATAGCGGGGGCAGAGACCACATCTGCCTTCGTCAAAGTGAAGAGGAGCAGAACCTTCCGCCCTCCCGTGTAGTCGGCGGCCTGGTCAATGATGGCGTCCAACAGAGTCCACGGCATCGACTGCACCGCGAACCGGGCGTCGAGCGTCACGACGTACGCCGCAGCAGGCAGCTCCAGTGTAGGCGCATCGGCACTAACCTCGGCCGTCGCCGCGGCAGGAAAGATGAGCTCCGTGAGCGCGCGGTTAAACTGCACACGAAAGTGGTTCGAGTCCTTTGCGGAAATGTAGAGCAGCTGACGCCGGTTGCTAGCACATGCGCCGACCCTGACTGTCTGGTTCTCTTCGCCACCGTCCGTCTCGGCGTCGGTCCCCTTGCGGGCGCGACGCTCTGCCTTCATCACGCGCGCAGTTTCACGCGCCTGTAGTACGTGGCTGAGGATCTGCTCCTTGTCTGGGTGACGGTTTGACACCTGCAGCGCCAGCTTTGCCATGTCGCGTGACTTCTTGCTCCTCTTGGGAGCCATTCCAGTCTTTTTAAGCGCCTTGGCCGCCTTCTTCAGATCGCGCTTGTGCTCGCGCTTTTTTCGGTCAATCTTATGGCGCTGCTTCGAAGACATGCGCTTCGACTTGGAAGCCTTTACCTTCACCATCTTGTCTGCGAGTGGGTGCGGAGGGGAGGGGAGCAACAAAACAGATGCCGTCAAGAAGGAAAAAGAAGGTCACTCCGCAAGACGATGGAGAGAGTAGCAAAGCGATGAGCGTTTCTAGGCACAAGGAAGAGCATGAAAAGCTGAGCCTTCTGGGATGGAAGAAACCTTTGGACGCCACACCGCGCTAGTGTGTGCGCAGGCCGAGGATGCTGTCGCTGTATTCTGTGTGCAAGGGTGTGTATGCGCGCGTGAGGGGCCAACAGCACACGGGAGCTTACAAAGCGTACGCACAGACGATCTCAGCATCATAGTCGAGATAGTCGAAAACGAAAAAAAAAAAGAAGGCAAGGAGGATTTCGGTGCACGGAGAGGAATCATGCAGTTTGACTTGCCGGTCACGCGATGCACTCTCGCACCGCCCGTGGCGAGTTCGCGTGCAAAAGCGCCACTGTGCGAAGGTCCGCCTCTACAGGAGAGCGCCTCATCGATGCGTGCGCTGCAAGCAGCAGGTGAGGAAGTCTGTGGTGAGAAGCGGGCTGAAGCGTCATTTTCATTCCAAGCAAATGCACTGCCCTGCGTTCTCCTTGACCCGAAACACGCGTCAACAGCCTTCGCTGTAGCGCGTGGCTTCCATGCTGTGTCTACATGTCCCCGAAGTAGAACCACGAGAGAGGAATGACAGCTACACTCGACATTACGGAGCCTTTTTTTTTTGAACACTCGTTGTGTTTCGTTCTCGATGCCCATCTTCGGCGCCACCAGGCGTGTCTCGCAACTACTATTGCTACTAGCTACCTTCCCTGAATGCAGGAAAATCCACCCTCTCCTCTACGCTAGATGGAGCAACCCTCCAGTATCTCTCACCTTCCCCATCCCTCGCCATCCCTAACGGATACAGAACCCAGCCTTGTCTCCCAGCCGCGTGCATGGGGTCCATCGGTGAGAAGAAACTCGTGCGAGCGAGATGCTCCAAATTGGAGAGGAGAAGAGAGAAGGACGGAATCTAAAACAAAAAGAGGCATAGGTGTGCCGCACCGATGGAGCGCACGAAGAGGAAGAACGGTATCCTCGTCTCTCTACGCAAGCCTATTCAAGAGTGGGAAGGGGAGAGGCAAAGAGCCGGTGGTGCGCGCTCCTCAGCGGCTGCGAGTGACCGTGAGCGGCATATGAGAGAAACGAGGACTAGAAGTGCAGGCTTTGCTTTGTTGCCTCTGCGGGTCCTAAGATACTCTTCACCCACTAGATCAGCTCGAGCAGCTCCTACTGATAATGTGCTCTAGCGCCCCCAGCGTCAGCATGCACGTCCCTCTTCCCGCCTTGCCTCCCCCCTTTCACATCAGCAGCCTACTCCCTTTGCGGGTGAGCTGTCACACGCAAACATCCCAGTACGCGCGGCAAGCTGCTACTAAGCAGAAACACAACCCTAAGGCACAGAGTCTGAGGCATGAAAAGCACAAGGGGGAAAGAAAACAAAAAGAGGCATACACAAGACGCCTGCCCAAAGGCGGGGCATCAAATCATTGCCAAGACACAAACGCACCAGGAGGAGACGCACGACCTCCAACAAAATATAAAGCAGCGCTAAAAAAAAAACGCAATAACAGTGGAAAAAAAAAAAAACGATGAAAACAAGGAGTGTTCTTCAAGCAGGTTTAGCAACGTGGATTTCACCTGCCCTCTACGCAGCCGCTGTCGCGGAGGCGGCGGCGGTGGCGACAGAACAGCCGTTCAGACCAAGCTGCGGCTGGGCGGCGCCGTCAGGGTAAATAATGACGGGCACCTCAAACCGGAAGTTGGTGAAGTCCGCCGCGGCGAGCCGCCTTTGCACGTCCTCGACAGACATCTTGCTGAGGTCGCGACCCTTCTCGATCGTCTGCCTCATCTGGTCTGCAAGCGCCACATCCATCACGCGGTTCAGTGCACGGTACAGCTGTACCATTCGCGGTGCTGCGTAGCGGCGCTCGGCGCTGTCTGGCGCACGGAAGCGCTCTGGGCGGTTCACATACTGCTCCCACTCGGCAACGATGCTGTCAAAGTATGCGTGTTTGCCGTCAATGGTGCCGCTCTGAACCCAGCGCTTCATCCGCATGCACCGCTCGTCCCACTTGTGGCGACGGTCGTAATCGAAGTCCCTATGATACCACGGGAGATTGCGCGTCTCCGGCACGTCGGGATCGAACTCCGTGTAGAAGTCAGCCCAAGTCTTGGCCATGGGGTTACGCGTCTTGTCCGCCTTGATCTGAGTGAAGACGTCACTCGTGTAGATGGCGTAGTTGCAGTTGTCCGAGATCCACTCGTTGAAGAGCTTCTCTTGAGTCGCACCGACGGGTAGCTTGGCCCAGTTGTATTCCAAAGGGGCCAGCAGGTAACGCAGACGGAAGTAGAAGGCGTCGGTCTTCCATAGGCGCGGGTTCGGCATCTCGCGCATGGCCTGCTTCAGGCACTTCTCGTACTCCTCAAAGCGAGTAGAGTAGAAGTCGTCGTCCTGGTACGCCAGCGTGCGCTCCGCGTTGATGCGATTGGATTCGGGGCTGCTCTCGCGGATCAGGTATTGAAATAGCTGCTCGCGGTTGTGTGTATACAGATCCTCCATGGAGGTCTCCATGAGCGTCTCAATATCCTTCACCATGCGGCGGTAACCGCGACGGTTCTTGCTGGCGTAGTGCTTCGGCTGGTTGTAGCCGCTCTCAACCCACCCCTGCATCTCGCGCCGCGCATTCTGGCGGTCAGGGTCGACGTTCTTGATGTACCAGCCTTCGTAGTCAAGATTCTTCTCCCAGTAGTTCGTGCCGTCGGCTTGCCCCTTCTCAAAGTAGCCCCTCGAGGCTGTCCAGGAAATCGGGATGCGGCCCGCAATCTTGGTAAACTCTTTCTCGCACTGCTCACCAAGCCACGACCAATGACCGTTGTGCGGGCCTTCGCGGCGCTGCTCCTCGCCGTTCCAGAACTCGCGTTCACTACTCATCAGGCCTTCCTCCTTGGTGTACTGCTTGCTCAGTTCATCCATGCTCTCGTGCTCAAAGTACTTTTCGATGGTCGCGCGGGGGCGGCGGAACATGATAGACTCCTGAAACTCCATCCAGCCGTTATGAAGCAAGTGTCGAATCGCGTCTGGGTCTTTCGTGTGCTGGTTCTGCAAAAAGCGGAGGCGAATCTTGTCCTTCATCTCCGGAAGGGGAACGAGCAGCCAGTAGTAGTGCTTAATCATTGGCAAAGACTTGAGGATTGTGCGGTAGAGAGACATCGCAGCGGCCTTCAGCTCCCAGTTCACACCAGCGTTCGCCAGTAGAAACGTGCTTCCTTCGCGGCGTCCGGTGACTGAAAGGAACTCCATGTGGGGGTGATGGTCTTCAATCGGCGTTTTTGGCAGGACATCGCGGTAGTCTACACCCTCGCCAGCAGGGTCCCGCTTGTAGCCGTGGTATCGCATCGCCGGCGGGCCGCCGGTGAAGTAGGGAGCCTGATCAAACTTTCCTAAAGATGTATTGAACTCAGGTGTCTTGATGTTGTCAGATCGGCCATGAGGCACGTCGTACGTTGGTGGCTTGAGAGAACCCACTTCTTCCATCTTGTTGGGGTACTTTTCCTCACAGTAGGTACTGGAAGGCTTCTCAGCATAAAGCCCAGGCGCGTTGTCCATGCCCGTCGCGTTGGGAATGCCCCCATCATTCGTCTTCGACGGCCCAGAGCTGGAGGAGTTGAGGCGCAACCCTGCAGCCACCACACGCAGCGGTACGCACAAGCGTCGTAGCATTTTGCTTTCCACTATACGGCACTGCTAATATATTTGCAGCAGGAGATCAATGGAGTGGGGAAGAAGGTCAAGTAGCATGCGAATGATGAAGGAGCAACAAAAAAAAGTGACGGCAGTCAAAACACGAAAAGAAAAAACGGATGCGAAGAGCAGGGAAGCTTAGGAAGCATATTCAGAAACCATGAAATGTACAAGAAATGCAAAACGGCAGAAACAATAACGCGTTTTTTTTTGCATGCATGTTCGGGTATGAGCTCACCAGCAGGATCATGAGTGCTCGCCAATAAACTGCAAAGTGAGCCGTTTTTCTTTGTATCTCTTCCGCGCGCTTGAACAAGCGCCTCTTTGTTCGCTTTCATAACTACTTTATTAGTATTAGAGCGCTCGACAACCGTTACTGAAGATTCCAGGACGAGGTTTTGTATGTTTTCTTCGGAAGATGAGCTACTAAAATGTACGCATTCACTTGGGCGTGCGGTTTAATCAAAAGAAAGCCACGGAGACGTTTTGCGTGAAGCTCCCCGAATTCGTTTTGTGAGTCTATGGGAGCTGCCTTAGGACAACCAAAATTCACCGCCGGACACTGGATGCTGCCATCGTCAGAAAAGCACATGCAGTGCGTTCACGCAAGCTAAAAACAACGAAAAACTCCGAATCAAGATTCGGTCCAAAAACACAGTCGAGACGTCCGGCCAGCCTAATAATAATACGCCTGTCACCATTCTCCGACTCAGAGTCTGTTGCTTGAATACGTGCAGCGCACACATAGACGGCCTGCACTCACCAAAGGGACCGTAGCCGGGAAAAAAACTCGCGTTGAGCGTCAACTGCTTCTGCAGTCAGGGGGTGGTGTGAGCAGTCGATGCAGAAAAGGGAAAGGAAAAACAAACAAGTCAAACAAAAAAAAAAATAAAGAGCTAACAGCAACGCCGATTTCGGACGGCCTCTTTGCTTGAATAGAAGTCGCAATAATGCGTGGTAGCTCTTAGGAAGGTCATCACTATCATTGCTACCTTTCACGATCAGCGACCTGGTGACACTCTACCGGCCTGGTTTGCTCTCTCAAAGCGCTGCATACTTCAGAGAAGCACATGAGAGAAAATCACATTCGATTTATCGGCACAAGATACAAGAACCCTTCACATCCTCAGCGCAGTCTCTCGGCATTTTCTTCGGCGGAATTTTTGCCAAAAAGAAGGAGTCTTCCGAGTGAATACGGTGTACATATTTATATGCTTCTCCAAGTCGTCGCTTCTTACACTTGTCCCAAGACGAAGCTAAACTGGCGATCTGTAAAGTAGGAGCAAGCATGTCATCGTATCAGTTTCACTACACTTTACATTGAACCATGGAAGTCTTCATCTGAACACCAAAAAATCGGGACTTCAAAACAGTCGATGAAACCCTGCCTGAATGACCAAAAGAAACAGAAAACCAGTGAAACAATAAGCATACGATACACTGATCTTCGTCGCACTCCATCTTCGTAGCCCCGCAAATGATTCTTTTTGGTTTAGCACGACTAGCGAACTTTCATGTCGAACGACCGCATTACGCGAATTCATCTGTCAAAACCCACTACCCGGAGCTGCACGATTGTGATATCGCAGAGCGGCCGAAGCAAGGTTAGGCAGGTATAAAAAAAAACTAAAAGTCGAGTGTCCTATAGCTTCAACAGAAGAAACTCTTTGCCACCACTCGCCCCCTTTTTCCACCCTCAAAGCTTTGGGATGCCAATGTTATCGGCTTGTGTGTCACTGCCTGCATAAAAGCGATGCTTCTGCTTATCGAGCATACTTGTTACTACAATCCACAGCGAAAACGCTGCAGATGACACACACAAGAGGAGAAAAAAGGGATAACAGTGTCCTGGAAAAGCGAAAAAAGGTAATATATAGAAGGGAGTAAATGGCTTACTTGACAGTGGGCAAAGCTCATTCAACAAGGAAAAGACTAAAGGCTGCATTGATGCAGCATTTTAACAAAAAGTGCTTTGCTCTGCGGTAAGGGCACCTCGTGTTCTCTAGTCTTTGAGACGGAAACAGATACGAAGTTCTGAGGATTTCTCGAAGCATGAAACAAAGCGCAGATGTAGAGATATACCAAGCAGCGGAGGAGGGGCTATTTCGCCGATAAGATAATGCACTGCAAGAACGCCATGGATGCTCTGCACAGCTTGTTACTGTCTCCTCAGTAAAGAAACGCAAATCGACATGTACCCGAGAAATGCGAAAGGAGAGATGGATAGCAAGAGGCAAGAGAGAGAAAGCTTGGTTCAACAAGTGACCGAGAAAACATTAAAGCCAGGTGATTCTTGGCGCCGTAGAATATTCTGATTCCTCCGCGTCTTGAAGAGCCTGTGCCCACTTTCGTTATGCAGAAAAAAAATGACAAGATTAACCAGCGATCCGTGTCACCGTCAAGACGCTGGAAAAGGTGCAAAAGACAGAAAGACGCAGGAGAACAGTCGGCAAAGATGAAAAGGCCAAACCAGAAGGTGGAACAAGGCTTTCTTATCGGCAGCGAGTTGCTGCATTCGAGCCACTGGAGACAAACATATCATGATTCAAGCCTGGCACTGAAACGCTAGAAGCAAACAAAGGTAGTGTGATACGAGCTCTACTCTTTCAATGCACTAAGCACATCATTGAAAGCTAGGTACAAGGAACAAAGAAAGTAGAACAGTACTCCTAATACTTGGCAAATTGAATACAACGCAAATAAGCAGTTCACGCTTGCTTTCCCGTTGTATGCCCAATACACGACGGTGAACTCTGGGTCGACAATGAGCAAGAATAAATGTTCTTTTCATCAGACCTTGAACAAACAGGTAAACGAAAGTCTCATTACAGCGGCAAAGCAGTCCGCATTTTTAGAGGTGGGCAGAATGCTTCAAGGCAGCCAAAACGAAAAAAAAATTATAAAGATGCAAAAGACAGAATCCAGCAAAACATAGAGTGTACGAACAACAGTTGATTAAGGTATTTCAGCCAGGCACTTCACTGGGACGCGCGGCGCGCGGGAGCAGGCACTCTTTCGTGTGCCTTACACGCTGCACTCTTCTTTCGCCACACCAGCAAGGGTCCAGACGAAATCGCCCTTGCAACAGCTATAGTTTGTCAGCAGAGCACATCTGCAGATAGAGAACCTTGCTTGGCTTTTAGCGAACGATAAATGGAGTACACGATGTCAAAAAAAAAAGAAAAATAGGGTAATCAGCTTAAAGCACCAAAGCTGCTTCAAAAAGGGAGAAATGATAGCAGTACCCGGAGAGCATCACTTCTCAGTGCGGCCCACCGAATGGTTTCAAGCACCTGCTAGTCACTGACTGCGGGAAGTAGCGCTTAGCATGCCGCTCAACAATTTTCGATGTCGTTGAGAAGTGAGATTCAATTTAACTAACATCCGGCCCTCCATCAGTTCCTTGCCGTGCAGCGTCAACACCACTGATTCATCTCGCCCTACCCTCGGTTTGCGAAAAGAAACAACAAGAACACAGAATGGCCTTCGACAAGTCAGATACCTTGGGCTTTCCGGGAGTCGCTCGATACAAAACAATTTTCCAGGGACAAAAGAACCTCGAGTTGAAAAAAAAAGAGCAGTAGTGTCTTAACACCATTCACGGCATCCACTCTTGATGACCGTCGATTTCCAAAAGCTGATGTAGTGGAACTCCCGCTCTGCATGATTGAAACATGGACGTGGTTCACACAAAATCTCCACACTCAAACACCGAGCAGCCCGCTCGCTTGCCCTTCATGGCGTGCCAAGAGTGTAAGTTATCTGTTTACGATATAGACTAGGGACGCCAGAGGATAAGAGAAGGGGGGGGGTGCGAAGAAGCACTGAGCGACTCTCTTTCACGCAGACAGAGTATTACACGTTGTGCTGAAGGTTGAGAAAGGGGGGGGGGCACTGATTCCCTCTCCAAGTTTGGTGCACCTGTAGAGACACGCTGACCGGAAACTGTGGTAAACGGCTGTTCAGAGGTGAAAACGCAAACCTCTACAGGGTTTTCTTGACGCTGAATTGTAATTGTTTTGCGAACTTTTCTTTTTGCACCAAAGGGAAAGGCTCAGAAAAACACGTAGTGATTCTGAAGTTGTGTCCCAGTCCTGGTCTTGTTTTCTGCGAAAAGCATACTGGTGACTGGGCAGTTTTTTTTTCTGTGATCAAAAAAAACATACGGTGCTTTCTTCCTCTTGCAGCGGGAAGCAAAAAGTAAATTTTGAGAGCAGGCATTCACAAAACTTCACCAAAAGCTTAGTTGAATATACTAACCATCACTACGTCTATGCAACTGTCGGCCGCTTTGCGTATCGCGAGTGAGTGGATGATAGTAAAATGAGCATCTCTCTTTTTCAAATGTTCTCTAGCAATTTTGAAAGCTCCACCGAGAGATCTCCTGCCAACACTTTGCAAACCCTATACTCTTTTGGCTCCCTCAGGGAAACGGGGTTGACGGATGGGTGCTAGCATATAGCAGCTTATTGTGTTAAGTGTTGCATTCTGCACAAGCGCACCGCAATTGCTGGCAAGCCTGCTTTTGTTTTCACTGGCTCCTTCGCCCTGGATGCTTAACGAATGACATGAGCACGCGAGGTAGGGTGGTGCGTTCCACTTACGGCAAGACCCCCTTGCTCTGTGTTCTTCTGCGGGGACATTTAACGGAAGCCCAAATCCAATCTGTCTCTTCATGTCAGAACTCTGTACAGTTTTTTTTTTTTTCACTACTGGCTAAGAACGTAGAGAGCGAGACCGACAGCGTTGCGCCTGCTGGGTTTATTGTATGAGTGTCAGCTGAATAATGAGCTTGCACCTCGGCGCTGCTTATCGGAAAGCGCGAAACCACAGTCATCTGAGGCTTAGAGAGATCGTTCTAGCATCGAGATGGCGAAATGACGAAGTGTCCAGGAGAGCAAAGGCGACCTATCACAGTTGTGAACTCAGCGGAAAGTCAAGCTCATCTATGATGCTCCATTTTGATTTTGTTTTCTTCAAGAGAGGAGGACAATCCTAACTTCTCCGTTCACCTTTTCCCCCCTTTCGTGTTTTTTTTTTCGCGTTAAATGGGAGCACATAAAGCGGTTCGAAAAAGACCTTGAGAACGAAGCTCGAGCCAGCTGCAGTGGAGACTAAGTGTGCACAGATCTTGGTTGAGTTAATACTCAGACTCCAATGATTTATTGTCTCCATTACTCATGAGTTTTGCTGTGGTGGAAGCCTCCCATGAATGGGAGAAAATCGCCCATTTTAGTTTGAGTCGGTAACTAGCAAAGCGACTGGTTCAGACACGGTGCCCCTTTCTCTATTTCAGCGCTACAGGATAAGTGGTTGGCGCAAATGGTCACCATTGTCAAACTCATTTGTAGACACGAGTAATGTTTTTCCTATTTCTCGGCAGCATAATGTGCTTGACCGTCTTTTGCGTGATTTAAAGAATTCCGTGGCGGCTCATTGTGGGCGCAAAAAAAAAAAAATAACGGCTTGCAGCAAATGTGAAAAATACACTTGTATCTACACTCTAAGCGTTTGGACTGCGACCTGTTTCTGTGCTTTCAGTTTTTTTTTCTTGTCAGGTGAATAATAATCGCATTTCTCGGTTCATTTTCAAGGCTTTTCGTGTTCCGAAAAAGGGGATGCAGTGAGCTTTATTCACCGACAGTGGAGACGTTGAAGGATATGTGAAACTTGTTTTTCAGTTGTACACAGCTGAACTGCTGGTTGAGGACATGCAAACATTTTTGTTTACGCATATTTTCCTTTTCTTTTCCACTGACGGCGTGCGTGTGCTCGCGACTCTAGAAGCACGACGAACCACGCTTTTTTTTCGCGCTTTTAATATATGAGTCTTGACAACCAACGAAAACGCGAGACGCACAAGCGTTCAGGTCACCTGCCTTTTCGACTTCGAATCTGTTTCTCAGTTCCTGATCACACGTTAATGGCCTACTTCTCCACGTCAGCGCAGAGACCTGTGCGACTGGTAGAGAACAAAGCAGTTTTTTTTTTGCTTCTTTTGCTTACGAAATTGATTATACACTGGGGCTTCTCCTGGAGGAATTTTTGAAACTATCGCGCTGTTGCATTTTATAAAAAATATTGCTTCGTGTGTGAAAGGGGCAGCAAAAAGCTACATTTACCCTTTTTCGAGTGGTTTCAAGTCACTTTCATAATAGGACATTCTGAATTTCGTTACAGCATGGGAGTGTGAGGATGTGTCGGTGGTTTAATGTCGGGGACGAGGCCGGGTGCAACCTTTGGTTCTAAATGCCGGATCTCTGCGCCAACTAATCGAAGAAGGCACGGGCTTCTTGAGAACCCAGTTGGCATCTCCATCTAAATATGGCCATTCAATGAAAAAGCCAAAAAAGACCTTTCCATCCTTTATATAGTGTCTCAGCTTGCATACAAATGGGGCTGTGTGCTGAGTTTACGGATTACATAAGTTCTGATAGTATTTCATGCGATGCTCTTGCTTTGAATGTTTACATGTTCCAGCGACGCTGAAAACAATCTTTTCCCCAGTCTGAGGGGTCTCTCTTACAATTTCATGGTTGCCTGACTCATCTTACAGCTTTTTTTTCTTTGTACCCTTTTTGTCGGGAAAAAATGATAAATTTCGGCTGCAGCATCTCAGCGCAGTCTCGGTTTTTGTACTACACAGGGGCAGTAGGTGGCATCTCTGCAGTACTCCACGTTGCGCATGCTTACGAAAGATAGTCTTTGACCCTATAAACACATTTTCTTTTGCTTCCAGCGCCCGACTATTGGCTACTGCATTGTTCACATGTGATGCTCGTGCCATTTCTACCGAGTTTTATGTTTTAATTGTCGAGGCGGAGGCACCGACGAGTACATGTATGCATATATATATATATACTGTCGCGTTCTAGAGAAATAAGCAAGCGAAAATGTCATTGTATAACCTTCATGGCTTTTAATCCCTGCGCTCCGCGTATGTTATCACAAGGATTGCAAAGCCCCCTTTTTCGACTGTGAGCTGATCCGCCAAAAAAAAAATTCAAGCGATTGCTTGTGTCATGCTCCAGAGCACTGAGTGGAATGGTAAAAAATACTACTGGGCCTATGTCACCAGCATCTTTTGCCGTTCCTGTTCGCTATGTACAGGACAAGCGATGCGCTGATGTGCTCATCGTGTTGAATTCCTCTCATAATAGTATGATACTCTCCGCCTACACCTATCCTCATGTCCTTTCATTTATTCTGGGCCAGGTGTCGCAAGCATCTGAGTAGTAAAGTTGCCTTCAACATTGAGATTTCGCTTAACCGAATTTTCGCTGTTCCGGACATCAAGCTGATCTTCAACGGTAATTATTGCTGCACACGTTCTGTACCGCTTGCGCGACGCTGTGGGTTTTATCTCGGCTAGGAAAAGAACTGCAAACACTAATTTGCATATTTGCGCATTGCACATGAGCGAGGATTGGCCCCAGCACTTCCCACCGAGGGGAACAGTACCAGATGCCGAGGTGTATGATCAGCTTATCAGCGCGTCTACGCTGCAGTGGTGGTATGCCAATGCGCACCTCACAGTAAAGGGTGAGGACGACTCGTCCCTGGCGTTTTTTGCTTCCTTCTTCAGGCAGGCTGGGGACAACTGTCCGACAGCCACTACGAAGTACTACGACGCTTGCGTGTGGGCCCTTATTGACTTGGAAAACATGAAATGCTATGCGGATAGCGCGCTCGACCCCGAGTCAATCGACCAGCTGAAGCTTCGCCTTGATCCGGCAGTTATGGGTCGGAAGTTGGAGCACGTGGAGGTCGCGCTACTGGAGCTTCTCAACAAGGGGCGTGTGCCGCGCCCAGATCGTCTCCTGAAGGGGAAGGCGGTTTACACACAGCAGCCCTTTAGCATCGCACTGGACGACAGCTGCGTGATGCGGATCGCACAAGAGGGATCAGCGCGGCGCTATACTTTCTCAATGACGAACGCGGCGGATGAGGTGTACGTGGAGGTGTGCTTGGAGACGCAGCAGCAGCCAGTGTTGCATGGAAAGGATGGCCGTGTGAACGGCATGTACTACTACTACTTCCCGTCGATGAGTGTGACGGGGTATGTTGTGGTGAAGGGTGTGAAGCGCGAGGTGACGGGTTTGGGGTGGTATGACCGTGAGCTGGGGGGGTCTACCTCTGAAGTCGATAAGGAGGCCAAGTACAGTTGGTCGTGGCTGTCTCTTCATGCCTCGAACATGTCGCAATTGAGCATTTTCCACATTGCAGGTAACAATGAATCTGAGGCGGGAGAGAGAGCTGCCGTGGAGACGCGAGCGGATGGCAGTCGCCATTACCACGACGATGTGATCATAGAGACGAATAAGACGTGGTCAAGCCTTGTTACGTTCATGCAGTATCCGTCTGAGTTTCGCCTATGCTCGGCGTCGATGGGACTGGACGTGACGATGCACACGGCCTTTGCTGCGCAGGAGATCGGCACAGTTCTGGTTGGCGGTGCAGGATTCTACGAGGGTGTCGTGGAGGGCAGTGGCGTGTGCGGCGGAGACGCCGTGACGTTGCGTGGCTTCTTTGAGCACAAGAAGAAAACCTCACCGTATAACAACACGTCGGAGCTGCTGAAGTACGTTGGGTCGTATGTGCATGGCGCGCTCGAGGAGATTTATCCGCTGACCGCGTCTGATTCTTGGGTGTCTGAGAATGTACTGGGGCGCTATGCGATGAATCGAGGGGCGCCTGCGGACAAGATCTGTGAAACTCTGTTCCGGCCTGTGCGCTCCATCATCGACCGTGGCGGCAAGTCGTGGCGCAGCCTGATCCTCGTGAGCTGCTGCAATGCGTTGTCTCGTCAGTACTTCGACTGCCGCCGCTACATTGCGGTAGCCGAGCTGCTGCACGTGGGGTCGCTGATCATCGACGACATTCAGGACAACTCCGTGGTGCGCCGCGGCGGCAAGTGTGTGCACGTGGAGTACGGCGTCCCGACGGCCATCAACGCTGGCAGTGCTTGCTACTTTATGGGGCCACGTGCCGCCCGCATCCAGGACCTCCCGCCGGAGAAGGCCAGCCGCATCTACCAGCTGTACTTCGACGTGCTGCTCGCTGGGCACGCGGGCCAAGGCTTGGATATCTACCGCCTCGACTACCTGATGCCTAAAGTCGTAGAGTCCGGCGATGCGAGCACGCTGTTCGATGCGCTCGATGCGATTCACACATACAAAACGGGCGGTGCAGTAGGAGCGCTCTGCTCCATGGCGTGTGTGCTCTGTGAGGCGCCTACGGTTTTGTCGGAGGCTGTGGAGAGGTTCGGCCTCGCGCTGGGTCTCGCATTCCAGATCGTGGACGACGCGCTAAACATCCGCGGCTTTGAAGGAAATCTGAAGGAGGAAGCGGAAGACATCAAGGACGGTAAGATTACATACCCTATCGCCATCGCGATGGGCCGTCTTGAGGCCGTGGACCGGCAGACACTCTGGGCAATTCTGCGGAAGCCGACAAAGGAAGCGGCAGACATCCTACAGGCAGTGGAACTCATCATGAAAGTTGACGCTACATCGGAGTGCTTTCTGATTGCGCGCCACCGCCTTCAGGAGATGTGGAACGCCCTGGACCCGCTACTCGAGGACTCCTTTCCGAAGCTGCTGATGCGCACATTCTGCTCTTTTCTTGTGGAGCGCACGTACTGAGCACGTCGCAATTTAGCGGAGAGGCGTAGTGTCTCCGCTGCACTCACAGCCTGGTATGAAGGAAGGCGCGACAGTGCGATGAGAGCGAAGGGACGAGGTGGTGCGGTTGTTGAACGTCACAACTGTGCAGACAAAACCCTCGTCGAATGGTGATTAATGCATCAATGACCTTCTTTTTGTTGCAGTATTAGTTTGTCCCCGATAAGGGGGAACGCCTCAGTGCGTGGTATCCGCGGTCCAGTACCCCCACTCTGTGGGAATGCCGAGCAGCCGCCCGCCCCTGTCCCTCGCCAGTGCCGAGGCACTTCTGCTGCTGATAGGGCCAGGCACCTACGGCGTGTGGGAGGTCAGAGCGACTTATCGCTACTGATGTCGGCGGCCGGGGTGCTGGATGGCGCTGCGCCGGAGCGACCTGTGATTGTGAGCATATTTGTGCCATCCATATGATGGCTAGAGTGTGAGCG
>NC_018246.1:58955-59646 GCF_000227135.1 Leishmania donovani | reverse complement strand
TCGTCGAATGGTGATTAATGCATCAATGACCTTCTTTTTGTTGCAGTATTAGTTTGTCCCCGATAAGGGGGAACGCCTCAGTGCGTGGTATCCGCGGTCCAGTACCCCCACTCTGTGGGAATGCCGAGCAGCCGCCCGCCCCTGTCCCTCGCCAGTGCCGAGGCACTTCTGCTGCTGATAGGGCCAGGCACCTACGGCGTGTGGGAGGTCAGAGCGACTTATCGCTACTGATGTCGGCGGCCGGGGTGCTGGATGGCGCTGCGCCGGAGCGACCTGTGATTGTGAGCATATTTGTGCCATCCATATGATGGCTAGAGTGTGAGCGTGACTCGAGCGTATTTCGCCCGGCCCTCACTGCCCTGCTAGCGAGGGCGCTTGTGTGCCACCCGGAGGGTGATGCGCCGGGTGGCGAGCAGCACAATGGGAAGCGACTGTGAGGCAGCCTGCTTGGTGGGCGGGTGGGCAGAGTTTGAGGCAGAGACGGCGCTCCGATGACTGTGTCGGCGCATTGCTGTAACGCGCTTCTAGCGCTGCTTCGCACCGCGCGGAATGGGGGCCTGTGGGATGGCGCTGCGCCGGAGCGACCTGTGATTGTGAGCATATTTGTGCCATCCATATGATGGCTAGAGTGTGAGCGTGACTCGAGCGTATTTCGCCCGGCCCTCACTGCCCTGCTAGCGAGGGCGCTTGT
>NC_018246.1:57071-58856 GCF_000227135.1 Leishmania donovani | reverse complement strand
AGGGTGGAGTGGAGCTCGTGCTGTATGGCGGAGGATGGGCGCGCCGAAAAGAAAGAAAAAGACAGTGTGAGTTTTCTTTGAGCCTGGCGCTCAATGGCTTGTGCTGCGGTCTCGTCTTTACGTCTGTTTCACCTGTACGTTTTTTCTTGTACTGCAGTGCTGCACTCACTAGACTATCTGTTGCTCTAGCGTGTGTTTACAGAACCGGCCAAGGATTGCTGTCCTTTATTGTGGGTCGCGTCTGTCTGCTACAGACTTCTGTTTTCCGAATCGATACCAAGCATATACGAGTGCAGTGGCCGTTGCTTGGAAGAGCCACACGCTCAAACAAAGCGGGCCCTGCTTGCTGCGCCGTAATATGGTCGCCAGAAAGGAAAACGCCTAGTCTCTGCAACGTGACGAGGTAGCGAGAGAAGTGTCAGCCGTAATACGCTGGTTGCCGAATGTAAGCACCATATCCTCTTTTGGAGGCTTTCTTGCGGCACGCTGCTGCCACGGCAGGTGGGCAGGAGTGTGATGCGGGCGGGGGGCTGCAGTCTGCACTCGACGCCACGACGCCATCCTTTCGTACTTTCCACAATGTTTCCTTTACTCCGTCTTTTTCCCAGATCTGCTCGACATCTTCCGTCTCTTCAATCGCCCTTTGCACTTCAAAGCTCTTTCCGTTTTGTATCAAGCATGTCTGCCAACAATAACTCTGCGGCGGCTCCGAGGAAGGCGCGCCAGGATATGCCGAAGCTCGGCTTCTGGGAGGAGTTCATGATCAGCGGTGTTGCCGCTGGCGCTGCCAAGACGGCTGCGGCGCCGATCGAACGTGTGAAGCTGCTGGTGCAGAACCAGGGTGAGATGATCAAGCAGGGCACGCTCGACCGCCCGTACAGCGGCGTGATGAACTGCCTGACGCGCACGGTGAAGACGGAGGGCTTGTACGCGCTGTGGCGCGGCAACCTGTCGAACGTGATCCGCTACTTCCCGACGCAGGCGCTGAACTTCGCCTTCAAGGACCAGTTCAAGCGTATGTTCAACTACAAGAAGGACCGTGACGGCTACATGAAGTGGTTCATGGGCAACATGGCGTCCGGCGGTCTCGCCGGCGCTGTGTCGCTGTGCTTCGTGTACTCGCTGGACTACGTGCGTACCCGCCTCGCGAACGACACGAAGTCTGCGAAGAAGGGAGGCGAGCGCCAGTACAGCGGCATGGTGGATTGCTACATCAAGACGTTCAAGACCGACGGCCTGGTAGGTCTGTACCGCGGCTTCTGCGTGTCATGCGTGGGCATTGTCGCGTACCGCGGCTTCTACTTTGGCCTGTACGACACGCTGCAGCCGATGCTGCCGGTGGACAACTTCATTGTGAACTTCATGCTGGGCTGGATTGTGACTATCGTGTCTGGCCTGATCTCATACCCGCTGGACACCGTGCGCCGTCGCATGATGATGACGTCCGGCACCGGCAAGAACTACCGCAACTCGTTCGAGTGCTTTATGCAGTGCGTGAAGAACGAGGGCGCGGCTTCGCTGTTCCGCGGTGCTGGCGCGAACATTCTGCGTGGTGTCGCTGGTGCGCTGGTGCTGTCCGGCGTTGATGCTATCAAGCCGTACTACATCAGTGCTCGCGCCGCGAAGAATTAAGGAGTGAGAGCAGTGAGGTTGTTATGTAACGTAATGATTTGTGCTGACTTCCTAGTGGAAAGGGCGTTGGAGTTCGACGGTGGTATCCGAAGACGATGTGGATTGACTTCAATACGGCACTCCCTGTGTCCCGACACCGACCACATTCGCCCT
>NC_018246.1:51825-56972 GCF_000227135.1 Leishmania donovani | reverse complement strand
AACTTCATGCTGGGCTGGATTGTGACTATCGTGTCTGGCCTGATCTCATACCCGCTGGACACCGTGCGCCGTCGCATGATGATGACGTCCGGCACCGGCAAGAACTACCGCAACTCGTTCGAGTGCTTTATGCAGTGCGTGAAGAACGAGGGCGCGGCTTCGCTGTTCCGCGGTGCTGGCGCGAACATTCTGCGTGGTGTCGCTGGTGCGCTGGTGCTGTCCGGCGTTGATGCTATCAAGCCGTACTACATCAGTGCTCGCGCCGCGAAGAATTAAGGAGTGAGAGCAGTGAGACGTGCGTTAATCTCCCCCCTCTCTCTATCCTTATAGTATGGAGAATGAGGTGAGGGGCTAGGGCGACTGACGACGCTTTTCTTCTGATGTTCACTTTTGTTGTGCTTATCTCGGGTTGTAATCCGGACTAACCTGATGTGTGCTCCCTGTGCTTTCTTCTCTAGTGTTTTGTGCCTCTTCTTGTGCCGTTGTCTGTGTGCTTCTTTTCGTCAGGCATTCCCGGGTGTGAGATATGTATGAACTTGGCGGGCCAAGGCGCGGCACTGCCATCCCCATTGCACTGCTGCTGCTTGGCCTCTTTCCACGTGCGTGTGCGTGTGTGAGGGAAATCGAGGGTATGTGAAACATCCAGACGAAAAGGATGTGCCAAAGAAAGACAAGGAACGCAACACACACACTCACACAAAAGGCGGGCAGAAGGCCGGTGGTGGGCGTGGTGTTGCCCACTAGAGCTGGGAAGAATATGAAAGTGATAGCGTGCATCTTGTCGATGTGATCATCGAGTCATGGGCTAGTTTTAGGTAGGAGAGAAACCATAATTTCTAAAAAAGTGAAGAACGTGCGTAGTCAAGTACGAAGACCACACACGTATATCGGCGGAACTAGGAAATAGATCATACGCATCCACCTACGCGTGTATGTCGGTGTCTCTGTGTGCGATCTTTGGCAGCGCGTGTTGTTTCTTGCGCTCTTACTTTTCTAAAGTGTCGCTGTCTCTGTTTTTTTTTTTGGGGTGGGGGCTTTGTGGTCGCCTCTGGTGCATCTCTCTCACGGTGCGCAAGCTCACAAAGGCGCTCGCCTGATGGGGTGCATTTCCGATACAGAGGATGGAAAACCAATGAAGGAAAAGGGAGAACGGCTGTGGGGGTTGTTTCTCTTACTGTTTTTTTATTAATGATGGGCTTTTGGCCCGTTTAAGGAATAGCGACGAAAGGAAGATATGGAAGGCACTTCCACACAGGCACACAGGGACACACAGACACACGTGTCGTTATGCGTTGCTGTTGGTGGGACGCATCCACGCATATGTGTTTCCCATAAACACGTGCCACTGTATCTTCTACAGTGTTCATAGGTGTGGTGTGGATCCGGGAAGACGCGAGCAACGCGCAGTCGCTCGGTCTCTTATGGGGGAGGTGTGTCCATGTCGTCAGCTGAGTCCGCATGGCGTGCCTATGCCCGCTGAACTGGTGAAAAGCGCTCTGCCCTCCAGTTGCAGTACCCCCTTCTTTCAACCCTGAGTTTTACCATCGCCGCCTCTCGTCATTGGCTGGAACGCACGGAAAATGGAGTAGGCCATGAGCTATTCTCATCCCCTCCCCCTCTTCGATTGCGAAATGTGTGCATGACATGCTGTGCCGAACACTTCCAAGGCTTCCTCGTCTTGCCCACACGCTTCTCTTCGTGCTTCTTTGTCGAAATTGTGTGCATCAAAGGACTCGACAACGGCGGCGTCTCTTCACACAACGCACTCCACTTGTGATCTATCGAACCCATCCCACACGCCTGCACCGACTTCATTTCCGTCCTTCTCATGCCCGTCCACGGCAACACCCGGAGCCTCAATGAAGAGACGCGCTCACACGTCAAAAGGAAAAGCAAGTGAAACCATAAGTATTCTGTGTGGCTCTGCTGTATCACAGTTGACGTGGACTGACATATATGTGTATCTGCTTGCACTTTATCTACGCAAGGGCGTCGCCATTTCCCTGTCTCTTCTTATTGCTGCTGCCATCCTTTGTGCCCTCTCTTCCTTTTCTGTTTCCTCTCAGCCTTGCCGCATAAGAATAGCTGCGAGGGTGGGAGTTGAGAGAGGACGCCTCCCGCTCTGTATGCGTGTGCCACTGGTACACACATAGGTATACGTGTCCCGCAGTCACCAGGAGGCACACACACACACACACACAAACTCATTAGCATGCAGCGGCAGATACTGGCAGGCGCGCTAGTACCTTTTCTGCTGTTGATTGATTTTTGGCCACCGGCATTTCCTCTACCGCCTTCCCCGTCACCCCTCTCCGGGCCTTTTAGATTGGATGCGTGCGCTCTCTCTGTATTACTCGCCCTCTGCACCGCTGCATCAGCGCAGCGCTCTGCTTTGCGCCGGTGCTTCCTCTTGTTTTCGGGCCCTTTGCTCTCATCTTTTTCGATAGTCTCACCAGAGATGACAATGCACCCCCTACCACCACCAACAAATTGACTCATGCTCGCACAAAAACGAATGAAGGAAGCGTTTCCACAGCGTTCGCATCAAGCGCCTCCATCACCGCCTTCACGGTTTACGTCCCTCTTGCTTTCTTCTCACTCGTGGCTTTGTCCTTTCCATGCAAGCCAGGCAGACACACAGTAATCAGAGCTTGCAAGACAAAATAAAGAAATGGGGAGAAGAGGAAAAACGCATGCCTGCTCACCTGCACAGAAACTGCAAAGACGTCTCCTCGCGCTCGAGTGCGTCGACACATGGAAAGGAGCTTGCAGTGACCACTGCCGTGCGTGTGAACGGCTGACGCGTCTTGTGCGGCAGGTACACAGGCGTTTTTTATTTTCATTCTCTCACTCAAGCTCGACGCAGCAGTTCGACAGCGCCATCTGCCTCGTTGCCGCTCTTTCGCCATGGCGCTGCTTTCTTTGCAGCATCGGAGAGGGGGGAGGCGAGGCGAATGCTGCACGATAGAGAGACCGTCTTCTGCTTACCTGCTCTTTCCATTATATACATAGGGGCGGCAGTGTGGAGTGCGAGCGCGTGGGATGAGGGAGAGGGGTAGAGTAGGCTGCTGCACGTGAACGCACCCGCAAGATACTTTCCAGCGCACCCCAATTTTCTTTGTTTTATCTGTACCTTTAAGCAGCCCCGATAGCGGTGTTAGGGAACGCCTCAGTGCGTGGTATCCGCGGTCCAGTACCCCCACTCTGTGGGAATGCCGAGCAGCCGCCCGCCCCTGTCCCCCGCCAGTGCCGAGGCACTTCTGCTGCTGATAGGGCCAGGCACCTACGGCGTGTGGGAGGTCAGAGCGACTTATCGCTACTGATGTCGGCGGCCGGGGTGCTGGATGGCGCTGCGCCGGAGCGACCTGTGATTGTGAGCATATTTGTGCCATCCATATGATGGCTAGAGTGTGAGCGTGACTCGAGCGTATTTCGCCCGGCCCTCACTGCCCTGCTAGCGAGGGCGCTTGTGTGCCACCCGGAGGGTGATGCGCCGGGTGGCGAGCAGCACAATGGGAAGCGACTGTGAGGCAGCCTGCTTGGTGGGCGGGTGGGCAGAGTTTGAGGCAGAGACGGCGCTCCGATGACTGTGTCGGCGCATTGCTGTAACGCGCTTCTAGCGCTGCTTCGCACCGCGCGGAATGGGGGCCTGTGGCAGGCTGTGAGGGGTAGGGTGGAGTGGAGCTCGTGCTGTATGGCGGAGGATGCGCCGGGAAAAGTGCACTTCCTCGCAAAAACCGCTTCTTCTCCCTCCTCTGTTTTTACCAATTGCATCGTGGTTTATGCACAGGGCGTGCATGTGTGTTCTTTGCTTTTTGGTTGCCTGTGATGACATGCGCTCACCTCTGTCCGTCTCTACGTCCGCACTACTCCCCCGCGCGACGCCTCCGCAGCCCTCTCTCTCGGATCTTTTTGTTCCTTCCTGCACTCCATTCTGCACTGCTCTCTGTTGAATTGTTATTTTTTTTTTGCTTACGTTCTTGCTCTGCTGCAACAAGTCGTCTTCTCTTCGCATGGTGTGTGCACAAGGCGAGAGATATAGATGCCTGCAGGAAAGGGTCACGCGCCAGCATCCGCTGAAAGCTACAGCGATGGTCTGTATCAAGTCTCTGCCTCCCCCCCTGTCGAGCTTTACTTGCCAGGAAGTGCAGTTTTGTTCAACTTCCGGCGTGTGTGCATGTGCGTTCGCTTGACTACTTGATGTCGTTGAGATCGCGCCGAGCGCTTGCTCACACCAAATGGATTCTCTAAAGCTGAGCGTGTGCCGTGCCTCTGCGAGGTATGCGGCGAACTTGAGAAGGATTCGCACATACATGCCTATAGAGAAAAAAGGGATCTCAAAGGAAACAATTGGAAACATAATTGTGTTCAAGCATCGGGAGGGTCAACACGTTGCTCTTCACCTTCACCTCTTTGGCAGAACTGATGGCCGGTGTTTCGTCTCTGCCATAAGTGCTGGAGACTCCGCTTCATTACCGCTCCTTCTTTTTTTTCTTCGGAGGCAGCTGTGCAGTGTAGCCGGCAAGTGCTCATCACGACACATACGTGCTGCTTCATTCTCCCCCGCTTTATCACCTCGTTAGGTACACTCTTCTTTAGAATCACTCTCCTCTGCTATTCTATCGCTTTCTGGCCCATTGACCGGCCCGCTAATCCCACTCACCCCACTCACTCACCCACGACCGTCGCTACGCATGACCTGCCCCAACACATACAGCTCCTTTCCGCTTCTTCTATTTTTCCCTTCACTTCCGCTTACCACTCTTTGCCCATATTTCTTATTCACTTGTTTCAGTATACACCAGCGAAGCCACATATTCACAACCGCAACGAAAGGATGTCTGCCAACAATAACTCTGCGGCGGCTCCGAGGAAGGCGCGCCAGGATATGCCGAAGCTCGGCTTCTGGGAGGAGTTCATGATCAGCGGTGTTGCCGCTGGCGCTGCCAAGACGGCTGCGGCGCCGATCGAACGTGTGAAGCTGCTGGTGCAGAACCAGGGTGAGATGATCAAGCAGGGCACGCTCGACCGCCCGTACAGCGGCGTGATGAACTGCCTGACGCGCACGGTGAAGACGGAGGGCTTGTACGCGCTGTGGCGCGGCAACCTGTCGAACGTGATCCGCTACTTCCCGACGCAGGCGCTGA
>NC_018246.1:8536-51309 GCF_000227135.1 Leishmania donovani | reverse complement strand
GGCACCGGCAAGAACTACCGCAACTCGTTCGAGTGCTTTATGCAGTGCGTGAAGAACGAGGGCGCGGCTTCGCTGTTCCGCGGTGCTGGCGCGAACATTCTGCGTGGTGTCGCTGGTGCGCTGGTGCTGTCCGGCGTTGATGCTATCAAGCCGTACTACATCAGTGCTCGCGCCGCGAAGAATTAAGGAGTGAGAGCAGTGAGGTTGTTATGTAACGTAATGATTTGTGCTGACTTCCTAGTGGAAAGGGCGTTGGAGTTCGACGGTGGTATCCGAAGACGATGTGGATTGACTTCAATACGGCACTCCCTGTGTCCCGACACCGACCACATTCGCCCTGGAGAACGAGAAACTACCTTCTCCACACGGCACTTAGTTTCTGCTCGGTTGCTTTTTTTCCCGGGTAGTGAAGCGGACGAAGCGCCGTCTTTCCTTTCCGGCTTCTTCGAGCCCCTCTCCGAGGTGTGTGACAGTGTGTATCTGTGTGGTTATCTTTCTCGTAGCTGCGCACGCCAGTCTTTGTGGGGGTTGTGTGTTGATGCGCGAGTTCGTGTGCATCTCACGTCTCTCTCACCTTGTCACCGCTCACATCTTCAAGGCACGCCGTTGTTTTTGCCGTTCGCGATGTGTGTTGTGTGTGCTTTCCAAGGACCGGGATTCGAGGGAGGGTGCGCGTGTGTGTATGCGTGCTGGCGTATCTCGTACGCGGTGGAATTCCAATGAGAGCAATGTAATGTTAGAGGCACAAGTGCGTCTGTGTGTGCGTGTGTCTGTGCGTCTGTTGATGAGGATTTAATGTTTGCTACGTCTTTTTCCTCTCTCTCACATCGGTTTTCCTCTGACTTCTCATTTTTCATCTCGTTTTAACTCCCCCCCCCGGGGAGGTGGGGGGGGGGGGCGAAAAGGAGAACAAACAAAAATAAAGTTCGCGACTTGTCTTTGGCTAACATAAAAACACGCTCATTTTCCACTCTATTTTTGTTTCAGTCTGCCTCTTTGTCTTTGTGCTGTTGACTTTTCTTACGCCCTCCCTCCCCATACGTACGTGAGTCTGTCTCTCCCTCTTCGCCCCCCTCCTCCTCCCTGTGCGTGCGCGTGTTCGCATCTGTGAGCATGTGTCAGAGTGATAATGCTGGTGTGCGTGTGTGCATGTGCTTCGCCTGTTTTTTTTTTTCTTTTGCTACCGTGCGATGCCATACACACGTGTATGGTTAGCACTTTTTGATGTGAAGGCGCAGTGCTGCGTGTAGGTGCATGTGGATGTATATGTGTGTGCGTGCGTGCGAGTGTCTGCGGTTCAGAGTCCACGTTTGCCTTCGGGCACGAAACCAACTGAGTGTTTTTGCATGTGTATTTGCGTAGGTTTGCGTGACGAGTATCTGCTTTTCTTGCGCCTCCCCTTCCCTCAACGTGCAGGACCATATCCGTCTTGTTCCTCATCGTGCCTGACCGTCCACCAACTCTCCTCCTTGCTCGCTCCACGCCGCAGCTTTCGTCGCTCGATTTACTTCCGATTTCACCTTGTATGCATTTCGCACCCACTCGCCATTATCTATTTTCCTATTTTCTCGACGTATTTCTGGGGGTAACCGAACGGTTTCCTCGAACAAAGAAGGCGCGCTTCCACGTAGAGGAGGAGAACAGCGAAATGGCCGCACCGTACAATCACGTGCGTGCTCACGTGCGCCTCTTCACCACTCACTTGAGCGCACATGCGTGTGTACACACAAGAACACACACGCTGACGTGCATGTGCCACTCCTCCTCACGTTGAAGAAAGGAAGAGAGGAGGAGTTACCTATCACCTCCCTCCTTTACTCTTTCTTTCTCTTCTGCTTTCACAGCATCGGCGCACGTGTCTGCGTGGGTGATATGCGTATGCCTATGTGTGTCGCAGGAAGGAGGTGGCGAAGACACTGTAGAGAAAGCGGAAAATACACTGGTAAGTCGGGCTCTCACCTCCTCACCTCCCTGTCGCCCCTTCATCGTCCTCGCCGCTCCTCTCTGTGACCCCGAGGCACTCCTTTCCCACGTCTCCAATGGGCATATGTACGGCATGGAAGCGGCCTTCCCTTGCTCCTCTCTCCGCCTCAGTGTAGTCGGGCAGCTTCGCAGTAAGGAGAGACAAAGGAGGAGGCGCGAGAAACACAAAAAAGAACAAAGCAGAAGACAAGAAGAGCGACGTGTTTGTGTGCTTCGTTGTTGTGTGCTCCTCATCGCCGGTGATCTGCACTTCCTTTTTGTGTGTGTCATGCGTCCTCCTCAGCTTCCCTGGTTGTCTCTGGCACCGCTTCATATTCCTCAGTTGCAGAGAGTCACAACTCCGCCTTCTTACCTCACCCCTTCCGCAAGCCGTGATGACACTGAACACGAATACGCACACACACGCACACACTACATGTGTTCTTCTCTTTCTGTTTTTGTTTTCCTTGATGAGTGTGACTGAGTGTGATGACAATTGGCTATAAAGAACACAAGCAACAACAGGAAAAAAAAAACAGCTGAGCAAGCAGCGACTCTGACGACGTGTGCTGACGCGATGGAGAAGACAGAGGGATTTGTGTGCGCCAAAATTCGACAGCGCGGAGGGAGATGTCTGTGAGGGCAACATACGGGCCCCTCTCTCGCAATGTGTGTATCTCCAGTTATCCTCGGATTGGTGCGTAGCACCCCACCCCCGTCTGAGAATTCTCGCGACTTTGGTCCGTTACCTCCCCTTCCCGATGATGCACGGGTGTTACCAGTTTCAGTCGTCACGATATGACACCGACTCGCACCTTCTATATTTCTCCCACTGATTCTTCTTTATCACTCCACACCCCTTTGTTCTCCTCTCCCCGACTTCTTGCTTTTCTCTCCTCTCTTGGGCACTTTTACATGTGTCGCACTTCAGAATTGTTCAACTCGCAAGCGAACACAGCTACCGACATCCACGTGTTTGTGTGAGCACTAACACATCACACGGATATATTCCTTTTTTTTTCATTGACAGCCTCACCTCATCTTTTGCCGGGGTACTTCTGTTGTTGTATACACACACACACACACACGACACACTGTTTCTCACACAACTACTTCTATCAAAGGCAAGCGACCGGAAATGCCGAGGGGAGCTATCCCAACAGGCCAGGACTGGGAGGAGCAGCGCTTCAACTTCCAGCAGCGCGGCGGCGGCGGCTCCGCTCAGCCTCGCAAAGTGACGGAGCGCGATGCCAACCGTGCAGTGCAAAGCGGCCAAAACGTGCAGGTGCAGCGGAAGGAACATCAGCGTTTCAACCAGCAGGCCGTCAGCGCGGGCGCGAACGCGAAGAAGCTCGACGAGGACAACGAGACGCTGAAGGTAAAGAAGGTGGATCCGCACCTCCGCGTGCGTATTATGAAGGAGCGCCAGGCTCTGAACTGGTCGCAGCAGGATCTGGCCCAGCGCATTTCTGAGCGTGTGTCCGTAGTGGCCGAGTACGAGAGCGGTAAGGCGGTGCAGGAAGAGCGAGTTATTGTGAAGATGGAGAAGGCGCTCGGCGTGCACTTGCGCGGCGCCAAGGCTGGCGAACCGATGGGCAAGACTCGCCCTACTCCGAAGCCTCAGGAGTAGGCGGACGAAATGAAGCACGCGCTTCTCTCTTTCCGGCGGCAGCACCGCCCTGCCGGCTGTCGGTGACCGCGCACTGCATCACCCTAGTTCTGACCTGCGAGCTGGCGTGAGGGAGCCGAATAAGACGAAGGACGAAGACAGATTGGCGAGAGCGACCATATGAAGCGTTCGTCTTGATCGAGTCTCTTCCTCATTGCGTGTGTGTGAACGCGTGCATGTCGTGGTTTACACGAAAAAAAAAACAATAGGAGGCGAGAACAGCGAAATGCGCCCACGAAGTCTTCAACGTGAACGGAGCAAACGAGACGAAAAGAAGTCCGCGGCCATTCGGAGTCGAATAAAAAGTGGACGCTGACGCGCTGCTGAGGCCTTTCGCTCCCTTCAACTTTTTTTTTCACGGCCACTCTCTCTCTACGTATCTGTGTTGTTCTCATTTCGCTCTGAAGACGAGCGAATACCGTGCTCAGCGCCCCGTGAGTGCGCGCGCAATCATCGTGGGAGGTGAGGAGACGCGTGTGCGAAGAGAGGAGAGGAGCGAGAGTGGGCGGAGACTTTTTGTGCGCTGGAGAGCGAAAGTGACGTTCTGCCTTCAGAACGTCACGTACGAAAAGAGACACGGAAGAGATTCGAGAATCTCGCCACCTCCGTCCCTGCTTCCTATTCCTTTGCTTGGCTTGACTGCAGGCTCGATGCGCACAAGCGGTGCAACGGTAGCAGCGTCAGCAAAATGAACAAGAGAGAAAATGAAGGTCTCGACACCGCGCGCTCCACTCATTGCCATATGTGTGTGCGTGTGCGTGTTTCTGTGCGCCTGCCTACGTGCTCCCTCCATCATCAACTGCATCTATTTGACTTCTTCAGTCACCCACTCTTCCCCCCTCTCTTTGGTTTCTGTTGCATCATACCTTTGCTGCCCCGAACGCCTACTCTCACTTCATTTACATTCAGCGAAAGTGCTCGTTGTTGCATTGCTTTCCTTTTTTTTTTTACCGTTCTCCTTCTACTTACTCCCTCCCAGTGCCACACACACACACGCACACGGACATACTTATCCCTGTGTGCAGGCACAGCGACATACGCCCTGACGCAGGCGCGCTAAACTGCGCACGTGTGTGAGAGGTAATCACTCTACGCGGTGGAGGGGGACAGTACGAAGGAGAGCCAGCAACAGCATCAAGATTCAATCGAAAAGGGCAGAAAGAGACATCGATTACCATCACCACAACGCTTCCCCGGGAATCATTAGCCTTCATTTTTTTGTTTTCGCATTCTCTGGCTTCACGTCGTTGCCGCTTTTTCATTTTTGCTCCCCTCCCTCCTCCAACTACGGCGCCAACGTGGGCACACTTACCCCTTCGCACACACACGCACACACACACATACACGCATACATACGGAGGTAATCATCGCCCACTCCGTAGGCCATTTGCATGCGGCCTCCATTGAGTACAACTGAGCCTCTCTCCCTCCCTCCAACGCACGCATCGTACCCACGGTGACTGTTTCGGTTTCTAACCTCAGCCTTTTTTTTGGTCTTGGTTGCTTTTGTACTCTTCTCGCGCCGCTTCTAGGGTTGGAGAGATGGAGCGATACACGGTGATGGGCCAGCTAGGCGACGGATCCTTCGGAACGGTGAGTAAAGCTCAAAACACGAGCACTGGCGAAATCGTGGCGGTGAAGAAGATGAAGCAGCGCTTCCACAGCTGGGAGGAGTGCCTGCAGCTGCGCGAGATTCAGTCGCTGCGCAAGGTGCAGCACCCCAACCTGGTGAAGCTGAAGGAAGTGGTGCGCGAGAAGACAGAGCTTTTCATGATTTTCGAGTACTGCGAAAAGAATATATTTCAAATTCAGCGCCAACGTGCCAATGAAATGAGCGGCACAATGGCCTTTAGTGACAAAGAGATCCGCAGTATCATGTGTCAGACGTTGCTCGGGGTGCAGGCGATCCACAAGGCTGGCTTTATGCACCGTGACCTGAAGCCAGAGAACTTGCTCATCTCGGGCGACTTGGTGAAGGTCGCCGACTTCGGCCTCGCGAAGGAGATTCGCTCCCGCCCACCGTTCACGGAGTACGTGTCGACACGGTGGTACCGCGCGCCGGAGCTTGTGCTGCACTCGACGCACTACAACTCCCCCGTCGACATCTGGGCGTGCGCGGTGATCTTTGCTGAGCTCTACCTGTGCCGTCCCCTCTTTCCGGGTACTTCAGAGAGCGACCAGCTGTTTAAAATTTGCTCCGTGCTCGGCTCCCCGGCCCCCAATGAGTGGGACGAGGGGTACCAGCTAGCGCGCCGCATGAACATGCGCTTCCCAACCGTCGCGCCAACGCCGCTGCGCCACATCCTCACCACGGCACCGCCGGCGGCCGTGGACCTTATGGCGCAGATGCTGCGTTTCAACCCAGCGGAGCGACCCACCGCGACGCAGTGCCTGCAGCACCCGTATTTCACTGGCAGTGGCGGCAGCTCTGCGCTGTACGCTGGCATCGCCACCGGCCAGCCGCACAACCCGTTTCAACTGGCCGCCAGCAGCGCGGTTGCTGCGCAGTCGACGTCGAATGTGGGCTTGACCAGCAACAGCAGCCCGCCACCAACCACCTCGAACGCGTCCCTCTTCAAGTACGCTAATCTGTTCAACCAGGGGAATCGCAGCCCGCTCTCCGTTAGCAGCACCTCTGCCCCATTTTCGGGCAGCAGCGCTCTCCAGGGAGGCGTGACTAGCAGCAACATGGTCCGCTCTGTACCAACGCAGCGCAAGACTTCCGTCCCAAATGCAGTGGACAGCGACGACGAGTTCAACTTCTGAGATATAACGACGCATACATGCAGACGTGCGCCCCTCTCCCCTGCTCATGTTGGTTTTCTTCTAGTTTCCCTGTGTGCGCGTGCTGCGTGAAGGGTGGTGTCTCTGCCTTTCCCCACCTCCCTCTCGTGCGGTTCGTTGTCGAGATGTGGCGGATATTGTGTCGCTTTCACTCTTCTCCCCATCACCATCATGTCTGTCTTTGTTTTTCCTTGTGGGTTTTCTTTATCCACACCTCTTTCTCCTCTTTCCGTCCTGCCGCGCGTGCGTCTTTGTGTGTGTGTGTGCTTGTCTGTATCTGTATCTCTGTGGGGGATCGCAAGGGGAGAACGAAATGGGAGACGGGGTACTCTGTGCATATGAGGATAATGCCCCTCAGTGGAAGACTCATCAGAAAAAAAAGAGCCCATCTTCTGGTACCATTTGTGTGTAGGTGTGTGTCTGCGTGCGAGCTGATTTGCAGTTGTTGGCACTGCTGCCGCTGCTCCACCTGCTTCATTCACTATGTGCTTCACCTTTTTTTGGTGCTGTTTTGCGGATTCTCTCCTCCTTCGATGTGCCGCACTACATCTATATCGAGAGGTCTCCCGTTATCAGGCTCTCTCTCCATTGCTATCCCCGTAGCTCATTGCGGTACCTCTTAGACTCTCTAAAGGGACAGCGCCCCCTCCCCCTCACACCCCACAGCCTTTCCGTCTTTTTGGAGCGAAACGGACCCCCCTCTCCCCGCCACGCCGGCTTGATCCGGTGCCACACTCCTTCCACGTTTCCCCCTCTTCTGTCTCTTCTAGTTCTCCCCTCGTTTTGTGTGCTCTGTTTTCTTTGACTCTCTCACTCTCGTCTCTTACTCACGTCTTTTATTCCGCGCTTTTCCTTGTTGGTTTCATGTGTATCCGCCCGTGAGTGCATCCGTTTGTGAGTTCAGTCTGATGTAAGCTACGCTCCTCTCCACGTTTCGTTTTCGCTTTTTCCTTCTCCACCGATCCTTTTTTTTTGGTTTTCGCCGTTTCTCATCGCTGGCTCTCTCCCTCGCTCTTCTTTTTCCGGTGCTTGCCAGCTATAGGAAGTCGAAGACAAGGAAAGGCAGAGAGAGAACGGCGAATTCGCAAGAGCGTGTGCGTTATGTATACGTGGTGGCTTGGGAGTAACGTTGGTGGTAAAACATGTGGCGACGACTTTGTTCTCTTCACCTGTTTTCCTCACGCGGAGGGCGTGTGTATGCGTTTGTGTAATGTAGTGGCCGCTTCTCTCTTTGTTCCTCGGCTTCTCTTTACTCTTTTCTTGTTCCGCACCTCTCGTCGATCTATGTGCTGCCGTTGTTGTGTTGCTGCAGCACTGCATGCAGCGTGCTGCGTGCGTACGGCTTCTCCCTTTTGTACTATTCACATGTTTGCCTGTGCTGGTGCCCGTGGGCTCTATCTGTTTTCCTTTAATGGTGCCAGGCGTCGCAGGTGGCAAGCAGCACAGGGTCTGCCAACACGCACGCGCGCACGCACAGGTATAGGGGCGATATATATCGCCCCTATTTTATTTTATTTTTTCATCTTTTGTTTCGCTTCACAGAACCGCCAGCAGGTGCCTCGGGAGATCGCATTCAAAACCTGCTAAAAGGGAACAGAAGAGATTATATGTGTAGTAGATCTCCTCATTCTCTCCTTTTCTGTGGGTGTTTGCTCGACTTGACTGCTTATCTTTTTCTTTCCTCTTTTTTTTTATGCCATGCCGTGCTCTTCCCAAAGTCTCCCGCCGCCTTCGACGGTACACTCTTTCATATTCCTCTGGGCCTCTTTTTTGTCTGTTTTCGAGCGCTCTATCTTTACCTCTTCCACGCTTGCTCTGCCGCTCTTCTGTTTCTTTGTTTTTTTTTTTCGATTGTTAAACTCGCGTTTGTCTTTGCTAGCGGTTGTACGTGCTTGCTTGCGAACATGATTGGGGTGCTCCCGAATCTGCCCTTCTTTTTTCGTCGATCAAGCCAATCACATCCCCTGATGGCGGTGGTAGGGAACGCCTCAGTGCGTGGTATCCGCGGTCCAGTACCCCCACTCTGTGGGAATGCCGAGCAGCCGCCCGCCCCTGTCCCCCGCCAGTGCCGAGGCACTTCTGCTGCTGATAGGGCCAGGCACCTACGGCGTGTGGGAGGTCAGAGCGACTTATCGCTACTGATGTCGGCGGCCGGGGTGCTGGATGGCGCTGCGCCGGAGCGACCTGTGATTGTGAGCATATTTGTGCCATCCATATGATGGCTAGAGTGTGAGCGTGACTCGAGCGTATTTCGCCCGGCCCTCACTGCCCTGCTAGCGAGGGCGCTTGTGTGCCACCCGGAGGGTGATGCGCCGGGTGGCGAGCAGCACAATGGGAAGCGACTGTGAGGCAGCCTGCTTGGTGGGCGGGTGGGCAGAGTTTGAGGCAGAGACGGCGCTCCGATGACTGTGTCGGCGCATTGCTGTAACGCGCTTCTAGCGCTGCTTCGCACCGCGCGGAATGGGGGCCTGTGACAGGCTGTGAGGGGTAGGGTGGAGTGGAGCTCGTGCTGTATGGCGGAGGATGGGCGCGCCGGGAAAAGAAAGCTTCGTCTTTCCGCCAACTCCTTTCTCGTCTGGGCTTCGTGTGTGTGTGTGTGTGTGGTTCTCCTGCCTCCCGTCTCTCTTCGCCGTTTATTGGTTTTGATAGCTCTGGCGCCTCTGTTGCGTTTTGTGCCCGGGGCTTCTCACTCTTCCCACCCTTTCCTCAGCAATTCGCTTCACGTAAAGACGTAGCAGGAGTGCCAACGGAAGGCGAGAACGCAAAGGAAAGGATAATGACAGCGTTGAAGTGGTGGAGTGCTGCAAGCGCCCGCAAGCAAGTGTGAGCGCAGGAGCCGGCACCGCGCACAAACACACGCCGGCATGACAAAGGAAACGAGAACGACAAGGATGCTGTTCCACCGAGTTCACCTTAAGTGTGCACAAAATGTTTTGACAATGAAAAAGACACGCAATAGTAGCACTGGGCAAGAACGTTTTCTTATACCTTCATCGTTCATCTCACCGGTCACCGCAGCGGCAGAGTAGGGGGCCAGGGACAGCACCGCCCTTGGCTCCTTACGTGTTTTTCGGTCTCCTTTCAGGCAGCTCCATGCCAGAACACCAAAGGTGTCAGGAAGGGTGTCGGATGGGGGGGCTACAGCTTGAAAACTGCGTCACCACTCTTTGCAGCTACTCTCTCTGAAGTCAGCGAGTGAAAGCCATTGTGAGCTGCGCGCGATGACGCCATCCCAGTCTCGGCTTCAACCTGCTTTTGGGTGTTGCCGTGAGCGGCGATTTGCTCTCCCTCACCACTTTCACCGCTTCTCACTCCGTGTCTGCCTCTCGCTTTTGCATGCCATCGAGTCTTTCGTTTCTCTCGCCCACTGGAAGCAGATACAACACTACCCACTGCCCCCTTTCAAAACTACGGAGCTAAGCAGGAAGAGTGCATCACTTTAGTTCCTCATAGGCGCAGCCCGCTGAGGGGCTATTTTTTTCTTTGTTCCCCTCTTTGTTGTGGGAACAGATAGCACCACGCAGGGCTGCGTAAGTGCCAATCGCTCGACTACAGAGCGCTGTTCTGTGAGTCGAACGGACACCGTCTAAAGCAACAGAAGGGACAAGGATCGTAGACAAGCACTCAGGCAGGAGGAGGTCGAGACAAGCAAAAGAAAATAAGCGCAAGGACTGCTGCAGGGGCACGCATATTTTCTCTCTTCTCTCACTCCCGAACCCCTCTGCTGAGCACAACACTTGCCACGTGCGAGGAGTGCCTTTCCATTATCCACTGCGCTGGCGCACTTGAATGCAACACACATTGCGAGGGTGAGCGACGACGCCCTTCGTTCCCTTTTCGTCCTCTCGTTCAGGCGCGCGCGCGGGTGAGCGTGTAAGGAGGTCGGGGGAGGGGCAGATTGTCTGCGCATCGGCGGCTGGTACAGTGGCAGAAGCAAAAACGAAAACGTGAAGAGTAGAAAAGCGGCAGCAAAGCGTTGGTGCTGTCTGTCTTCCGCATTCTTGACGATTTTCAGGAGGCTTTCGGTGACGTCTATGCAAGAAGTCTTGCCTCACCGCTAAACACTACTCACAGACGCCCCACCTCAGCTTCTCTCGTTGTCTCTGCCGTCGCTACACGTCTTTCTGCTGTTGACCTTAACACAGCAACGACATTCTCAGCAGAGAGAAGCCTTTCAGTCATACGTGCATCATTGGCAGTAGCACTGCCGTGCTGCATCTCCCTCACGCATATCTTTTCGCTATTTCTGTTTGTGCACCTTTTCTTCTTTCACAGTTCCCTCCAGCTACTGCGATTGATCTTGTGTGTTTTTTTTCATCCGCATTCCACGTTTCGCCAACGCGAATTGACGTCCCTTCCGCGAGAGACGGCGAGTTGTGGGAGGGAGAGGAGGGAGGCGTACTCCTGCCCGTGATCTCGAGAACCTTTCGTCTTGTACTGGTGTGCCAACAACCGTCGTTCTCTCTTGTCCTCTTTATCGCACCTTCTGTCTCCGTTGCTGTGCGGCGCATCGGGTAAAGCAACGCCGCGTGAACGCGGGAGTCGAGACAGACACGGAAAAAGAGAGTGCAGTGCCTATACCCCGCCCCTTCGGACGCTTATACCTCCTTATGTTTTCTTTTCTTTCTTCGCTTTCGCTTGTTGCCTCCGCCCCCTACTGCGGAGAAGCGTCTCCCTCTTCCCGCTTTCCTCTCGTTTTGAGTGTCTGCCATTATTTCGATCCGCTCACGTGCATCATGGCCCGACGCGCGCTTGCTGCTCTGCTGGTGGTGCTGTGCTTCCTGCTGGCGAGGAGCGAGGCTGCCCTCACCGCACCGTTTGGCGGCTGCGAAGCCGGCACATCAGGCTATGCGATTCACTCCCCCGGTGAGAACGACAAGGGGGCGCAGTACTTAATGGACAACGGCATCGCATTTGCTATCCTTCCTGCTACGGTCACCAATGGCGTTGTCACATGGGAGAATGGCGAGGTCGCTGCGTGGATGCCGCCCGACTTCCAAGCTCCGTCTGACGCCCATTACTGCCTCATCTTGCGGAAGAACGGCGCATGGTCCGTCGTATCCATGCCTTTTACGTGGAATCACCTCTGCATCGACGGCCGCGAAGACGGGGAAACGACAACGACGGCAACTCAAATGCCGAACACAACGACGACTTCCACCACGACCACAACGCCCGCACCGACGGCCAACCCTCACCTATCGTCATCATCATTTCAATCAGAAGGCTCAGCCTCCAGCAGCTTTGCGTCGCCTATTACGACGACAACTCTGGCTCCTTCTCCGACAACCTCCACCACCGCTGCGCCGCCGCCATCTGTGCCAACGGTGTCGTCGGTTATGCAGACAGTGAGGAGCGTTGTCTTCGCTGCAGTGCCGACGGTGAATGTGATGGACTTCACCTCGAATGTGGTCTACCTTCCGGCGACGGCGACCCTTGTGGAGAGCATGCAAGCACTGCAGGCAGCGAGCATCGTGATCGCGGTACGGTTTGGTGCCACAGGCCCCGTGTCCGCTCTTTTGACGGATGCGACTGCCGCCTCCGTTTCGTTTCATGTGCCACATGAACTGTACAACGTCTCTGTGGTGACCTCGCATGCGCTGTCGCTGGTTACGCTAAACACCGCCGACGTCCTAGTCGTCGGCTCGCAGCTGCGCATAACACCGGTGCTGATCGCACTTCAGCAGATGTCCATGGGCGTGGTACTGAGCGATGAGTCCATCCTAGAAGGCACGGATATCCTGGCGACGGTGCGCTTCGCAGGGGCTGGGACGGCGTTGCTGTATACCACGGACGTCTCCAAAGTCATCACATCCACGCTGTCCTTCTCGATGGTCAACAACGGCGCCGTCGGCAGTCGCTGCAAGCCGTCCACCTCGTCTATCCCGTATTTCATCACCCGCTATGACGTGCGCTTCCTCGTGCCGGGCAACTATACGGCGCGAGTGCACGCTGGCCGAAAAAGCGTCTGCGCTACGTACAACGGCAAGAGCGTCGTCGTGGCCCCCTTAGCGATTCAGGGCATCGCTGCGACAACTACGGCCGCCAGTTTTCCTGCAGCAACGGCGATCCCGATCAGGCTGCAGGGCGGCACGACAACCGGCATCGCGAGGGGCGCCTACGCAGCTTTCGCGTCAGCGTCGTCGGACTGCACCTCGGAGGGGGCGAAAATCTCACTGCTTCCAGTGAACTCCTTTAACAGCAGCAGCGATTCCTCCGCCGTGCCGGGCGCCCTCCTTGTCGCAAGCAGCGAAGTTCCCACTGGCAGCTACGTGTGCATGCGGCGCACCTCCACCAACACAAAGTTCGCTGTCAGGTATCACGGCAAGCCGGTCACAGTTGGCGCAGCATCGATGCCGCCGGCGGCCGCCGCCACAGCACCTGTGCTAACCATCTTCAACGGCAGCTGTGGCTCTTTGAACTTACTAGAGTTTGTGCGTCCGCCTGCCAGCGAAGACGACATAGCCGCCTACTTGTCTGCCGCTTCAAATGTGTCAGAGGCCTACCGCGTTTTTCGCTTCGTGGCAGTCAAAGCAGGCGCCACCGCGGCGGACAAGGCGGACGCGTGTCGACGCTTCAAGCAGGAGGCAACGCGGGACGCCGCGAATGGCGCCATGCAGTTCTCCTTCCCGTTCTACCTGCAGCAGACGAACGGTGTGCTGTGCGCCGACGAAGAGTACGTGCGGATCGACTACACGGTCATCCAGCCCACGAACTGGCTGATGTCTATGGCTGGCGTCAGCGACTTCGCCTCCCGCATGTTGGTACTCTCTTCTGGCCCTGAGTACGACGCAGTGCCGCTTTCAGTGCGCAGCAGCCGCCTCGCCTCTGTTGGGTCCGGCACGGCGGTGCGTATCTCTCAAGACGGCAGCTGCGCTTTCGGCTACACTGCCCGCATCCAGTCTTACAACACTCAGCAGTACATCGCCGTTCCGACGGCGTCTGTGGGCGTGTACACGCTTTGCGCCGGGCTGTACAACGAGACCGGCACGTCCATGTTTGTGTCGACAGGGTCACAGGTGGACCTGGCGTCGTACGTTCGGGGCCGACGCAAGTGGATGCATGAAGCAGGAATCGAGAGGACGGAGTGGACGCCATGCGGCAGCGCCTCCACGTGTGGCCTTCACACGCAGCAGGCGTACATCGAGGTGTGCAACGGCGCCGTTCGGCGCAACGTGTGGCCGCAGCGGTTGGATGGCGCCTTCGTGGGTTCCGACAGTGCCATGGTGCTCATGGCCGGCAACCTGTACAAGACACAGGCGATTGTGCTGATGAACGACGTCTACGTTCCGGTTGCGGCTGCCTTTGCACACTGCCAGCAGTTCAGCTTGCTGCAGCTGTCCACCGACGACGGGGCAACGTACGGCCCGGCTGCCGTGGTACTCGGCAATCACCCCCAGATCGCGCTGAGCCCCGTCACAGATGTCTCCGGCGTTATAGTGGGGTTTGTGCCGTGGAACGCGATGTGCCGCGGCGTGCACACCGGCGCGGATGTGATGGTGGCGCGCACGGCAGCCGGTATCTCCGTGATCGACATAAGCGGGCTGCTGTTTACCAAGAGTGAGGGTTATTATGCCGTGTGCGTGCGCAACGGCGTCGCGTGGGCGCGTGTGACGGACACGTACATCAAGGTTGTCATTGGTGGCGTCACGGTGTACCAGGCCGAGGCAATCAACACTGGAGACGCGCTGGCGAACCAGAAGAGCATTCACCTGTACCAAACGCAGACGGCGACGTGGGGCGTGGCGGGCACCTTTTCTCCCTCCGTGAGCCTCCTCTTGAAGCTGGTCTGGATGGACTCCACGTGCACGATGGACGCGGCGTACACGGCAGCCCTTCGCTACATCTCCCCCAGCAGCGCCCATGCAACAGTCGAAGCGTCGCTGATTGCCGCCGCGCCGGCAGGCGTCGCATCACCGACACTGTACCCCTGCTACATGGCGAACACGTTCGGCAACACGGCAGCACCGATGCCGTTTGAGGAGCACCGCGGACGCTCCATCACGGTCACGCAGCTTACCCTCTCTTCGCTCTTCTATCTCCCGTACCTAGAGCTCTCCGTCTCGGCCCCGGTCGACACACGCATCCTTCTCACGGAGCCTCAAGATCCTCCGATAACGCGGGTTTCCCTGCGAGTGACGAGTAGCCAGAGCGACGTCCCCCAGTGCGGTGCTGCCGCTACGTATGCGACAGTGCTGACCATTGAAACAGACGACCTCGGGCGCCGCTGGATGACGGTGCCGGCATGGGTGCCGCAGACCTTGGGTGGCAGCGGGGCCACTAACGTGTACTTGAAGATGTGCGCCACGGCATCGAGTAGCGCGAACCCGGAGTTCGTCGCTGTGGAAGCATACTTGGTGCTCAGCGCCAACGCCACCAACCTCGCCGGCAACCCCATGTCTCTGCGGTTGACGTTTCTGCCACTCAACTCGTCCACGGACCTGCTCGACTACAAGGCTGCGCAGTACGCCCTCGTCAAATATGCTGCAACGGAGCTCAAGGTGCCGGAGACGGTGGTGCTGGTGGCTTCCCTCGGCAACAACGCTTTTGAGCTCTTCATCGACGATGCGCTGCAAACCGGCGCAGCTCCGCAGTCGACGTTGACGCCAACGCAACAGCTCTACCAGACCCTCGCAAAGGGCACCAACTTGCCTCTATTTTTGAATGGCCGCGACAACGCCACGGCCTGGTTTGCCCTCGCCAAAGCGGAAGCCGTGCACCTGGTTGACCAAACCTCCGTAGATGACTACCCAGCGCTCGCTCTGCCCGTGTCGGGGTCTGCAGGCAAGTCCTTCAACTACACCGGCCTGAGCATCGCGCTCTTCTGCGTCGTCGTCGCGCCTACCACCATCGGCTTCGTCGCCTTCTCTGTTCAGCAGACCATCCCGACCCTCTCACACTCGCGCTTCGGCAAAAAGACGGCGGTGTGCGTGGAGACTGGCGACTCGCCACCGCCGCGCAATCCATGCTCGCCGATGGACCTGGAGGCTGATGGTGGTGCCAAGAAGGATGAGGCCCGCGACGTCCCTTTAGTCGTGCCGAGAGCGGAGGACACCACCCAGTGCCCGCTCTACGATTCGGACGACGAGGGGGCGACGCACGAGATGAAGGACATGGGCACTTCGCCACCTCTGCGCAACGACACATTTGCCATGGCACACCGGAAGGGCGTCTCCTCCCGGTCGTCCGTCGAGGATGAAGAGAGGAGCTAGAGCCCGCACGGAGGCGTGTGGACGAACACCACGCCGCCACCTCAGCTGTGTGTGTGGAGAAGTTCTGGCGTTTTTCCTTTTACAGCTTTTCTCGGCCCATTATGTGATGAATGATTAATTTTGCCGATTAAGCAATTCACGTTTCACGTGTGTAACTGTGTGTGTGTGTGTTTATATGTGGCTGTGTGTGTGTGTGCCCGTGACGCTGTCGGTGTCGGCAGCCGTATGGGCATCTGTGCGTACGTGCGTGAGTTTGTGCGCGCGACAGCGTGTCGCCCATCTTCTTTCCCCCTCCTCTTATTTTCCCCCTCATTTCTCCTTCCCACTTTCTCTTCCTCCTCATATTCTTTTGGCTTGCTCGACATTTTCTGTTTCTGCCGGCTCCTATGAGGCCGCTTTGCTCCTTGCAAAGACGTGCTTAAGCTGTGGAAAGGAAAATTTGGGGGAGGAGGTTGATGTCTAGTGAAGCCGTGCACGGACGCTGCGAGCACGTGCGTGTGAAGGGGTTCACGGTTTGCTCGGCGCGTGTGGTGGTGGTGGTGCGACGCTGACGGGTTCGTGCATAACACAAAACGAGCACCCAAGGCAAAGAAGGCAAAAAAGCGAATAAGTCGATCATGGCCCACCCAAGGCTGCACACCTGAACGGAGAAGAACTGATGCGAGCAAAGCAACAGATCTGGCCGCGTGTGCGTATGTGTCTGTAGGAGTGTCAGCCAGGTGCCCGTGTGACTGCGTGTCTGCTTAGGAATGCATAGCAGCCAAACTGGCTTGCGGTAGAGAGGAGGTGGGAGCCCGTTCAAGCATGAGGTTAAAGAAAGGAAGCTTGTACACCACCCTTTTCCTCCCTACCTTTGGTACCACTCTCTCTCTTCACCTTCCGCAGCTGCAGCGCTGCACTGAAGGATGGTGTAGGGTGACGTGCGCTCGACGCGCATCGCACCTGCTCTTTGCTTAACGCACGGCCGTTGCGTGTGAGTGACACGATGAGAGGAGGGGTGTCGGTGCTGGGTGCGTCAGATGGTATGCAGCGCCTCCATGCTTCATTCGTCGCCTCTTTCCTCATCCTCGGCCCCCTCCCCCCGTTTTGCTCACCATATCGCTGAGGTGTGCATCTCCTGCCTTTCTTGCCCCTGCCCCCTCCCCCCCCCCGCTCACTCACGGTGATGCGCGACACCTCCCTCATGTGCGGCCGCGATTCCCTTTTCATCACTTCTGACGTTTCCGTCTTGCCACTCTCTTCGCTATTCTGTGTGACACACGTTCCACAACATCAATATTTTACGCGCGCACGTCGCTGCATGCTTTGCAGTGAACTTGCGTGCTTCCTTCTGCACTCCCTTTTGGTTTCCTCTTCTTTGAGCTCATCACCGCCGTTTGACTGCCGCGGGCATTGGCGCTACCGCTTTCCTCACTCTTCCTCCCCTCAGCATTTTTTTCGTACACACGCACGCGCACGAGAAAGAGGCGCGCGCCGACAGAGCAGCCTTTCTGGACTCTCCGATAACTAAACGCAACCCCCCCCCTCCCCCCAATGCCAAAGAACACCGACCAGGAGGAGTGGGAGGATTACGGCGACGAGGAGGTGCAGGATGAGGAGGAGGAGGACACCACCATCAACAACTCCGACGTGGTGGTGCGCTACAAGAAGGCCGCCACGTGGTGCAATGAAACGTTGCGCGTGCTTATCGATGCCACAAAACCTGGCGCCAAGGTGTGCGACTTGTGCCGCCTCGGTGATGACACCATCACCGCCAAGGTCAAGACGATGTTCAAAGGCACGGAAAAAGGCATCGCCTTCCCCACCTGCATCTCGGTCAACAACTGCGTATGCCACAACAGCCCTGGAGTGTCAGACGAGGCGACGCAGCAAGAGATTGCGATGGGTGACGTCGTGCACTACGACCTGGGCATCCACGTGGACGGCTACTGCGCCGTCGTCGCGCACACCATTCAGGTGACAGAGGACAACGAGCTCGGCAAGGACGAGAAGGCGGCGCGGGTCATTACAGCGACGTACAACATCCTGAACACGGCGCTGCGCCAGATGCGTCCCGGTGCGACCATCTACCAGGTGACAGACGTAGTTGAGAAGGCTGCGGAGCACTACAAGGTGACTCCGGTGGACGGCGTCCTTTCGCACATGATGAAGCGCTACATCATAGACGGATACCGTTGTATCCCGCAGCGCAGGGTCGCGGAGCACATGGTGCACGACTACGATCTCGAGAAGGCGCAGGTTTGGACGCTAGACATTGTTATGACCTCCGGCAAGGGCAAGCTTAAGGAGCGCGATGCGCGGCCGTGCGTGTTCAAGGTGGCTCTGGACTCCAACTACTCTGTGAAGATGGAAAGCGCGAAGGAGGTTCAGAAGGAAATCGACTCCAAGTATGCTACCTTCCCGTTTGCCATCCGCAACCTGGAGGCCAAGAAGGCCCGCCTCGGTCTCAACGAGATGGCGAAGCACGGCGCTGTCATCCCGTACCCTATTCTCTTCGAAAAAGAAGGCGAGGTCGTCGCCCATTTCAAGATTACGGTGCTCATCAGCAACAAGAAGATTGAGCCGATCACCGGCCTGAAGCCGCAGAAGGCCCCGGCGCTCGAGCCGTACACGGACGAGATGCTGCTTGCGACGAACAAGCTCTCGCTGTCGCTAGAGAAGAAGGCGGCAAAGTAGACGGCCGTGGCATCCGTGACGCTGTACTGCGAGCTTTCTTAGGCGCACGTCTCTTGTGAGGCGTACACTTGTGCTGTTTGCAGACGAGGCACCCACTCTGTTCCCCTCCTTCCTGCTCCCTTTCTTCGCTAATCTCCGCGTTTTCTCTGACGATGACGTCTCTGCCGGAGTGTGGTGAGGCGCGTGAGGGAGAAACTGCCCACGCGCCTGCCTGTGCATACGCGAGCACGGTAGGGAGCGCGGTGGGGGGGGGGCGTGTCACGAGTACGAAGCAGGCTCGATCTCTGCGACTCTTTTCTTTCTGTAAACAGGAACGTAAGCAACCAACACGCAAAATAAAAATGAAGTGCGTATTCATCGTTGGCCGGGTACGCGCGCGCGCGTCTCCTCCGTCTCTCATTGAAAGGGGCAGAGGGAGGATGGCGGGGGGAGGGGCGCAGAGAGCGATCGTGCCTGTGCGTGTTGAGTGGGTGGGGACTATTCAGAGCGCATTGGAACGGCGGAGAACGGAGGGGGAAGGGCTCGGCAATTGTGTGTCGCCAGCGCTTTCTCCCTCTTTCCCTCCCTCGTGTACCCCCCTCTCTCTCTGCCTTTCTCCTCTGCTTCTTTTGCTGTCTCCCCTTTCACTCATCACGTGTGTCTCTGTATGACGCCTGCGTGTACCTGTCTGCGTACGTACATACGTGTGTTGGTGTGTGTGTGTGTGTTAAGAGTGCAATGCGGACGAGTCTTCCTAAGAAGGCATGAAGTGCACGAGCAAGAAGCCAATCAAACCCCAGACAAAAAAATATGATCACAAGCAGCGCACAACGAACTACCTACACGGCTATACGGCATGGAGAGTGCTAAAAATGTGTGTTGGTATGCGCGGCTTCTGCCCATTGTGTGCGTGGGTGTGCGTGCGCGTGTTGCTCGTGAGGCGATACCCGACGGCGCAACCACAGGGTGCAAAAGGGAGCCAAAAAAAAAGGAGGTGACCTGTGACCATCTTACCGCCATCTTCACGGTCATTCACAAGGACTCCTTTGCTTCGCTACATTTTACAAGTTCCACGTGTGTGTGTGGGGGGGTGGGGGCAGAGGGGACGGTGCGTACGTAGACGTCGCCTACCTGTCATGCGTGTGCAGTGTGTATCGTTGCAATCTTCTGGCCCTGGTGCACACCGCACCTGTCGTTTTCTCCATCGCTTCCACTCTCCTTCGCTCAATTCTCTCTTCTGCTTTACGCGCCGGCTGCATTCCTGTGCGCACCCATTCAACACTCATCAGCCTGAACGCACAAAATCTGACGCAGTTTCCTCGCCCTCCCCTCTGACACGCGCGTGTGCGCAGCTTGCTCCCGAGTACGTGTGATCATCGACTCATTCATACGCACCGGCGAACAAAGAGAAATTTATCTCCTCCACGTCCACCAAGACACACGCGCATCACCACATACATCTCTGCATACGCGGCGAGTAGAGTCACACGCACGCAACACAACGCCAGAAGAAACGGGCAAAGCGCGCGATTCCTCACGTCTACATACGCCTACCGCGTTGCCTCCTCTCCTGCTCGTCGGACACAGCGGGGTATTTCGCTTTCGGCGCTCAACCGCTGCAGTTTTCTTGCTTCCTTGAACTGTTTTGGTGTTTGTGTGCCTTTCTCCTCTCCCCCTTTCCCATTATTGTTGCCTCCGTCACTCTTTCTCGCTTTGTCTTGCTGTATTCGCTACCGCCACCCCAGTGCGCTCTTTGCCAACGGCCCCTGCCGCGTATCCCCATCATCGACATCAAGCGCTCTCTCCTCCCGAAAGGTCTGTTCTGTCTGTTTTGTTGAGGTTGCTGTGCTTCTTTCTTTTTCGAAGATTTTCGCTCGTTTATTTATACACCGCACTGCGCCTCCCTCCCCCCTCTTCGCATTGCTTTCTTTCCTCTTCCCCAGCCCACCGCGCTGTATCGAATTCACCATCACCTCCGCCGCACCTACAAACGCCCCTTTCCCCCTCATCCCTTCCTCTCTTTGCACACGCGCGCCCTTTTTTTTTTTGCGAGTGCGCAGTGGAGTGCCGATCGACGACGCTACGCTTGCATGCACATCACCGCCGTCAACTGAAGCCCACCGAGAGAATACGCTTCTTTTTCTTTCGGCCACTCTTAGTCCCAGACGCTGCCACTCCACCCCCTCCCCCTGTTCTGCTCCTCCAGTGAGAACACCACCCACACATCACACGAGGGGGGCCAAAAAGTGCGATAGAGACGACGACCCGAGACAGCGTAACGTGCACGGAAAGATTCGTACGCATCCAGCAATGGCGGCGATTTCAACCAAGGAGCTGATGGAAGTGACGCTAGGCAAGAAGCTCGGCGCTGGCAGCTTCGGCTCGGTTTTTGTGGGTGTGCTTCCCAGCGGCAACTTCGTTGCGGTGAAGATACTGGAGCTCTCAGATGACGCGCCGTCAAACACGGAGGTGGAGATTCACCGGAAGATGGTGCACCCCAACATCATTCGCTATCTGTACAGCCGCATTGATTTGGAAAGCACGCCAAAGAAGCTCTACGTCTACCTGGAGTTTGTGACTGGTGGCTCGGTGACGTCGCTGATGAAGAGCTTGCCGAATGGCTGCCTGCCCTATGCAGTAGTGCGCGTGTACGCACGGCATATGTTCCAAGGATTGGAGTATCTTCATAGCAACCAGGTTGCCCACCGTGACATCAAGGGCGACAACGTGCTTATTTCCATGGACACAGGCACGGCAAAGCTAGCGGACTTTGATCAGGCAAAAATCATGAACACGCACGGCACCTTGCGCAAAGCGGCGACGGCGACGTTGGCGGGCACGCCATACTGGATGGCGCCTGAGGTGATCACAGACGAGGACGGCTACGATCCATTCAAGGCTGATATCTGGTCAGCGGGCTGCACCGTGGCGGAGATGATCACAGGGCGCGCTCCGTGGACCCCGATGCCGAATGTGATGCACATCATGAACAAGCTGGCGCTCTCGACCGGCTGGCCTGATGCGGTGCCGAAGGACGCCAAAGAGCTCGGCTCGCAAGACGCGTACGACTTCTTAGACTTGTGCTTCCAACGAGATGTATCGAAGCGGCCGCCAGCCGCTACTCTCCTTAAGCACGTGTTTCTCCGAGTGTGATGGCGCTGAGGGATGAAACGATCCAGTTTCCCAAATCATGGCAGATAGTGCATACATATAAGAAACCATTCACGGCTGGCTCTGAAAAAAAATGGTGAGGAGGTGCGATGGTGATTTCTCAGGATGTGAGGTGAAGTCGGAGAGGGGTAGAGGGGGCGGATCGTTGCAAGCTTGGATGGGTGCGTCTTTCCTTTTCCCTGTATCTCTGCATGATTGACATTGACGTAATTGCCCATTGCGGTGCCTCACGAAGGTCCCCCTCCTTCTATCTGTCCACCTCTCTTGAGTGTTCATGTAGTTCTGTGCGCTGCACTGCTTCACAAAGGGTGAGCGTAGCGGTATGCGTGAGCCTGTGCGCGTCCGCCGTGCAACGGTGGCTGTAAGCCACGCTGTGCGCATTTTTTTTCGTTTTGTGCTCTTTGGCGACTCCGCGCGTGCACTGCCGCGATGTTTGCGCTCCACCAAACTGAGGTGCCGACCTCATTTTGGGTGTTGCTGTGTCGATCGCTGTGTCTCGTTTTTTTTTCTCTTCTTTCTGTAGTCCTTTGTTTTATGATGAGCTATGTGTGTGTGTGTGTTGGTGTTTGCATATTTTGCGCGCCTCTCTGGTGTGGAGCGGAGTTGAATGGGCTTTGGTGAGCTGAGGTGTGTGTAGTACTTCACGCCACCCCCTCGTGATGTCGATCGTGTTTTATCTCTTTTCAGTTTTTCCGATGCTTTCTCTTGCACGTGTGATTGCTGCATTTTGATGATTTTATCTTTTGTTTTTTATTGTTGCTTCTCTCTCTGTAGCTCGCTTTTTTTCTTTGTTTCCATTCCCTTGCGGTCTTTGCGGTATGCATGCGCGTGTGTGTGTTATTGTTGCGCACCCATACATCTCCCTCTCTACGCCCACGCCCCTTCGCTCCCCCGATCTTTCTGTTCGTATGTCTTTTTTTCTCGCCCAGCGGCAATCAGGGCCCGTAGGCAAGTATGATGAGTTTGTCTCTCCCCCTCTCTGTGTACACGTGCTGATGGACCGAGGTCCTTCCTCGCGTCGCACCGCGCCTCCTCCTGTTTTCACGCCCTTTTGTTTTCGTCATCGTCTATTGCACACATGTGAGTGCGCGCGTGCGCGAATGCCCCGAAACAATGTGGCGTGAACTCGCAGGGAGGAAGCGAAGAGTGACAGCAACGTTGTGTGTGTGCAGCGAGCGCTGCAGCTGTGTGCAGCAAAGACACTAAAAGAACCTTTAGAGCAACAGTTAGCGTACCTAAGACGTGTTTCGCAGAGGTGCCCTGACCGTGTGTAAGTGCGCGCGCATGCAAGCAAGGCGAGAAGTAAAGAAAGGTGAGTCAGGGTTACACGCGAGGCATACCCTTTGCATGCACACACGCACAGTGAGCAGCACGCCTACACACAAAAAACTTATCAAAAGGTGACGGAAGTAAAATTGGCGAAATGCGGAGTGGTGTGCATTCTCCGCATGCGCGATCGAATTACGCTGGGTGCACTCAGTCACTTCAGGCCCTCTTCCTCCTCCCGCTCGCGTCGCTCGACGCCCGTCCCACGGAAAAGGTGTTGCTTGCAGTTTTTATTGGGTCCGCAACGTGTGTGCCGCCACACATCGCCCCCTACTTCCTGACTCCTTTTTGTTTCTGAGAGTCCTTTTCTCTCGAACACAAGAAGGTGGGGGGGGGGGCGCGGCTGTGTTTACCGCCGCGTCCTCATCACAGGCCACACACTGATGACGCGTGCGAGTGTGCTGTTTTCCTGCTCTCTAAAGTCCCCCTTCTCACTTTCTATCCTGATGTTGCATGTGACGTTGCGACGCCACCGTCGCCCCCTTCCCATTCCCCCGCCTTCACGCTCTCAACACACTCACTAACAGATGCATGTGCAAAGCACTCCCCATCGCATCTTCACTCCGAGTCCACGCCACACTTCCATTGTTGCAGAGTCTCCCTTATTGGCGCGTGTGTGCCTGTGATTCGGTCGTCTGTTGTACGAGCACCTTGTGCTAAGCTATCGGGTCTCCTTAGAGAGACATCGACGGACAACAGCGCAATCAAGGCAAAGAGCGACATCGCACAAGACAACGCTGGTCTTCCACCTCCTGATTCCAGCATCCGGGCACCGCACACCGATATACTCACACAAGCACAATCAATCGCATGCAGGTCTGCCTTTTCCGATACTCACTGCTATTCACTCACGCCCCTTAGCCCATACGGCTGTTTCCAGCTTTGCTGATACGCTTGCGCAGTGCACCAGATCCTGTCAGTGCCTTCTTTTTCGTTTCTATCCTTGTTTTATCGACGCGCACGCCACCATGCAGCCGAGTAGCGACAACGGGGCGAGCACCGGCGCCAACGTCGTGGTGGAGGGCAAGTACACGATTCAGGATGCGAACATCGTAGGCCGTGGCGCGTACAGTGTGGTAAAGGTATGCACACCGATTCACCCTTACGTCCCACCAGGGTCGAGGCCTGGAATGAAGTACGTGGTGAAGATTATCGAAAAGGAGTATCTCATCTCGCTTGCCAAGGGCGACGTCGATATGGCCATGGCGGAGATCAAGCGAGAGATCGACGTGCTGCGGCACATTCCATCGCACGAGAACGTGGTCACGTTTCTCGAGTACGTAGAGACGGAGAAGCAGTTTCTGCTCTTCTTCGAGAAGGTTCAATGCGGCGACCTGTGTGAACTCATTCTGCAGTCCTCCAGCGGCAAGCTGACGGAGGAGAAATCAAAGCTGTACACGTACCAGATCATCAAGGCGGTGCTGCATTGCCATCTGCACGACATCATCCACCGCGACATCAAGCCCGAGAACTTGCTGGTGAGCGAGGACGACAACATTAAACTGACGGATTTCGGTCTAGCAAAGCGCTCGCGCGGGGTGTGCACCGGCGACTCCCCGAGGGACCCGCTTGACGTGACGGCGTTGATGATGCCGTACCCCGGCTGCGAGCGTCTCTTGGGCAAGCGGGTTGTTTGCTCGGATGTCATCGGCACGCCCCGCTACGGCGCCCCGGAGATGTTCTACGCTAAGTTCACGCAGACCCACTACGACGGCTTCAACGCCGACACGTGGTCCATCGGCGTCGTCACGTATATTACGCTCTCCGGTAGCTTCCCCTACTCGCCGGGGTCGAACGCGTCAGAGAAGGAGGTGTTTCGCACGATCATGTCCACCCCGTTGCCGAAGCCGTCCGGCATCTCGCCGCTGGCTTGGGAGTTTGTGCAGTCGATGCTGAACAAGGACCCGAGTAAGCGCACCCCCCTGTATGCCGCGCTCAATCATCCGTGGCTGGCTGACGTGGTGGTGCAGCGCGGCTCCGTCGTGGCGGCGCAGCTGCGGGCGAGCGTCATTTCGGCCGACGTCGAGTCTGCTGCCGCTCGCTTCGACGAGGAGGCGCGCCGCCTGCGCATATGCATGGCCAAGCTGCAGAGCGAAGTGGCTGCGCTCAGAGAGGAGCGCGACCGAGTGCGCGAGGTGCAGCAACCCGCCTTACAAGAGACCCACACACAGGCCCGTCGTGCGCAGACGCCGAGTGGGCTTTCGCGGCCGCGCAGCACACGCTATCCTGCGTCGACGATTCGCGTCTCCTCTCCCGCGCGCGTTACTAATCACCGCCGCACAGGCAGCCGTGACAGCAGCAGCGCTGGATCCGTTCCTCGTCGCGCCTCTGCGCCGCGCGGGAGGAGCCCACTTGCGCGCAGCGCAGGCGGCGCCGCGGTGCGTCGTGGCACCCCTGCAAGAGCCGGCGGCACCACCCCCGCCCGCAGCGCAACGCCGTCTCGGACCACTGGCGCTCGCTCGGGCTCTGCGGCGCGAGCTATGATTTCCACTCGAGGCGCCACGCCGACACGCTCCGCCACACCGGGCCGCAGCGCCCACGATCGGTCGCGCACTCCACACCGCAGCGCCATATCTGGCACCTCCAACGGCACCACTTCCGGCGTGTCGCACTCCACCAACGCCGTGAATCCCGCCAATGAACTGCACCTTGGCGACCAGGTCACGTACAAGGGCTGCCGCGCTATTGTGCGGTTCAACGGTTCAACCGCGTTCGGTGCCGGCATCTGGATCGGGCTGGAGATGTTAGAGGGCAACGAGGGCACCAACGACGGCTCCTCGTTCATTGACAAGAAGCAGTACTTTACGTGCCCCAAGGGCAAGGGCGTGTTTGTGCGCGCCTCCCAGGTGAAGAAGCTGGGCTGAGGCGTGGGTGCGTGTGTCGGGGAGCGAGTGCAGGTGAAGATGTGGGATCGCGGTCTTGACAATTCACATTTCTCTCCCCTTCTCTTACGCTCCTCTCCGCCTCGGCTGCTGCCCTCCCCCGTTTCTCCGTCTCTTCACTCTGTTCGGCGTTCTCGCTTCTTTGCCGACCGTTTGCAGTTGACGTTCGAGCACGCGTTGCATTCATGCACTTCACTACAGTATATGTTGTCGTACTCTTATCATCATCTCTTCCTTCTGGCTTTGTATCTGTGACTCCTTCCTTCTTAGAGGTCTTCCCCGTTTTTCGTGTTCTGTTTCCTCCTCCCCTTTTTCATGTCTCTCCGGTGCCTCTCAGTGAAGCCACTACACACCCTTTCTCACTGTCTCCTTTCCGTCTTCCCTCGTCGTTGCTTCCCTGGTCGATGCTGTAGGTCTGCCCGTCTCCGTTTGTTTGTGATGACTTTCTTCCTTCTCTGTGTTTGTCTGCACGCATATGGGTGTGCGTGAGTGTACTAGATGACTGCATAACGCGTGCGTGTGTACGTTTTCCGTAGGACACAAGAAACGAAAGAGACCGCGAAACGAATGCGCGAATTGATCGCGCGAGTTGGATCGGGAGAGGGGGGAGGTGGCATCGCATGTGTCTCGCCCAACTGCTCCACCGCCTTTGCTTACCCTTGTTCTCTGGGCCCCTGATGGTTATGTGCCATGACGAGAGCCATAGAGGCGGCTTCTGTGCCGCACGGCTCTCATGCGAATCTCCGTCGTATGTCTCTTGGCAGTCGCATGATGGCCCGTCTCTCTGGATGCACGTGTGGGTGCGGCGCGGCATCCCTCCGCGCGAGGGCGAGCGAAAGAGGGATTTGCGAGTGTGCGTGTTGCGGCAAGTGCCCCACAGTGTTGCTGCTTCTCTTTCCTCTGATCTGGTGATAGGGCGGCTTCTTTACCCCCCCTCCCTCGTCCTCAACGTGTTCCACTGCTTCGCTCTTCTTTATCGATCCATATCTCACTTGGTCGCTGGCGCATCGCCCACATGCGCACGCGACAATGGAAACGAAGGAACTACATAAACACACCAAAAAAAACCCAGTACGATACCTACGTATAGACACAGCGAATCAAGAGAGTCATCGTCATGTCGCAGAACTTTGGCGACTGGTTCAATCAGCTGGGCCTTGTCACCCGTGCTTCTCTCGTCGCGTCTGTGGGCCTGTCCGCCGCCTGCTCCCTCAACATGGTGGGTGTCGGCTCGGTTATCCTCACCTCCGAAGCCATCACCTCGCTGCAGGTGTGGCGCTTCGTAACAGCTGCCTTCTACCTCGGCAATTTCTCTTTCCCGTGGCTCATGACGGTTGCCATGTTTGTCACGTACGTCAAGAACAACGAGGAGAGCGACTTCAAAGGCAAGACGGCAGACATGACGTACATGTTTCTGCTGCTGGTGGGCGCCCTCTCCTCTGCCGGCCTATTTTTTAACGTGTACGTGACGAGTTTCTCGTTCCTAATGGCGCTGTGCTGGATTTTTTGCAAGCGACACCCCGAGCAGGAGCTGACGCTCTTTGGATTCTCCTTCCGCTCGGCTGTGTTTCCGTGGGTGTTGATGGCACTGCACCTCGTCATGGGGCAGGGGCTGCTTGCTGATATTCTTGGCATAGTGGCCGGACACGCCTACGTATTCTTCAAGGATGTTTTTCCAGTCTCACACAATCAGCGGTGGCTGGAGACTCCGATGTGGCTGCGGCGCCAGTTCACGCAGCCGACGCACCGCGTCGCCTCCTTTGGCCCTGAGATGCACCCGTACGACCCTCGCTTTCAGGCGGCATGGCGGGGCGAAGCTCAGCAGAGGAGCAGCGGCTTGCACAACTGGGGACGCGGCCAGACGCTCGGTAGCAGCTGAAGTACCGGCGCTAGTTTCCTGAAGTCACCCATGCAGCGGCTGCGATTCCCCGCTCCGAAGCTGAAGAGCGCTTGCTGCCCTTTGCTACTTCTGTCTCTGCTTTGTTGCACGGGGACAGGGGCCCAACCCCGTGGACACACCGTATGAACGGGTCGGAGTGTGTGTGCTTCCCCGATTCCCCGTCCTCGATCTCTTCTTCTCTGTTTGTTCGTCTGTTTCTGTGGGTGTGTGGGCTCCTCTCTCGCGGGCGTGCGTGCTGACGACGTGCGCGTTTGGGCGTTGCCGCGTACGATGCGTGTGTCTTTGATTGGTTGTCATGGCCGGCGTTTTTCGCTCTCGCTCTTGTCCGCTGAACCTCGATCGGAGAGAAAGAAATCGAAAGAGGAGAAAGAGGTACATTACGAAAAGGTGCTCGTGAAATGAGCACACCTCCATCCGATGACGAGCGGCACCCTTCACTCCGCTGTGCTGCTGATCTTGCCAAATATGCAGTGCTGGCGTATTTTTTTCTGAGCAATTGCACGCTGGCACTCGTCCTCTCCTGTACCTCTCGACCTTCTCATTCACGACACTCGCTTTTTTTCTCATTTTTTCCCTTTGCAACTTTCATGAACGTATCAACCCACAGACGAACACACACCCAACAACATAGTTCCAGTGTCAAGCCGTCCTGTACGTCATCGTGCTCCCTGCTCAGCGCGTTTTGCAACTTTCTTCTTGCATGCTGACGCTCTTCTCTCCTGAGTGTCTCTCCTGTGTGCTACTTCACCCGCTTGTCCCCGTGACTGTCGCACCTTTTTCTGCATCTCCTTGTTTTTGTCTTTTTGCCCACTGCGGCGCATCTCGCGGGCCTGCAAGTGCGCGTGTTCGCGGGTAGGAGGGAGCGGCGTATTAGAAGATCGAGAAGTGCTCGCCTAACTGTTTCGTCACGCCGAGGGCGGGCAACACCGACGGCGATCCGCACAAGCATACGCGGTACTCACAAGCAGGGAAACGCACGACAGGAAAATGCCTTTAGAGAATGGAGAAGTCCTTTCACGGTGCGTCCAGCAAGTCGCCAAGGCATGCAGTGATGCGCAAAGCTCCGTGAAAGAGCTGGGGACGGGCCGGGACGCCATTGCCCGTGATCGGCTCCGTCGAATCCGGCTTCTCGTGCAGCAGTGCAACAGTCGCGTAGAGGAATTGCTCAGCGATGCAGAACCTTTTCTCGAGTCGCTGAGGCAGCAGTACGCCCAACAGAAGGCAGTTTTCGAGCTCATCAATGCCGAGGCCACGCGTCGGGAGCGGCAGACGTTCCGGCAGACAGATCCGGCCAGCATGCGGGAAGGCGACCTCGACGCTCTAGAGCCGCAGGTGACATTTTGCGAGGCGCGCCCCCTCAATGTGTCGGAGTTTCACACGGAGGAGGCGATTCAGCGTGAGAAGCTACAGAGTGCGCGCGAGGTCGAGTCAGATGTGATGGACCTGAAGATGGCGTACCAGGAGTTCCACTCACTCGTGCATCAGCAACAGGAAAGCCTAGATCGTGTGACGAACAACGTGACGGAGTCCCGCTCTCTTATCGAGCGCGGGCACGATCAGATCCAAGGCGCCACGCGCCGGCAGCGATCTTTTCGAAAAATTGGCTGCATTAGCGGCGCTGTAGTCATCGTCATTATGACTATCGTCATAATTGTAGTCACAGTTGCCACCCGATGACTGTCGTTCGCTTCGTTGCCGTTTCTCTTTTTTGACTGTCCCCATCGTCGCTCTCCCGATTTCCCCTCCTCCCCACTCGCTCTCTTTTTCCTGCGCAGCGGCAGAAACCGATGTGGAGTGCGCGTGTTGTGCAGCGAGCCATACTGAGCACGCCGCTGCAGCCATGACCTGTGCTTGTGTGCTGTCTCTGCATTTTGCCTCCCCCTTTTTACTCATCACTGCTCGCCTCCTCCTCGCGTCGACGCTTTGCTCCACTTTGTCTTCTGCTTTGTGTTTCTATATGTGTGTGCGTATGCCTGTGCCCCGGTGCAGGCTCGCACGCGACGAAGGCGCTGATGATCGCCACACCGCCATCCGATTTGAGCCGAAATGAAGCGTCACAGAGACACGCGAAAAACAAAAAAAAGAGATATGTAAACTCAGCGTTGCAAGCAAGAGGCCATGACTCCCGCTCACCGGCGCCGATGAGAATATGGCTTGCGCTGTTGAGCGGAGATCCACGCGCACACAGACGCTTGTTTGTTCCATTGGGCACAAGCGATACCTTTTTCTTTGCTCTCTGTGCATGCATCCCCCCATCTTTCGCAGCGCTCACCTTCACCTTTAGTCTTTTTCTCCTTCTCCTTTGTACTCAAATTAACGGGGATCCGCCGGTGCACCGATCTTCCGGTTTGGCACTTCACTACTGCTTCCCCTCTCCATCGGCGTATGGGTCTCCCAGTGCTTCACTATATTTGTACGTGTATGCACGCGGGTATACCTCCGCGCTCAGTCCACGCCGACACTTGCAGCTTTGTTCATCTGTCGTTTTCCCTTTTTTGCCTTTTGCCCCTTTTTGTTTCGCCTTTCTTTGCCTCTTTCTGCCATTTCCGCCGCCTCCATCTCTCTGTGCATGCAGACGTCCCCGCACTGACGCACAAAGCGGACGCACTGCTTACTACTGCCGCCCCCTTTTTTTGTGTGTGCTGTTGTTGCGGTTCATTTCAGCGCCATTACCATCACACGACGACAAGTTCTGTCATGGACTCCGGCTACCCACGACCATCCGGCATCACCGTGGGCTCGCCAGGCTTGCCTCCTGGCAGCTTGGGCTCTCCATTTCCGGAGCAGATGAACAGCCCACACTCTTCCGACGCGATGCAAGGCAGCAACGCCTCTCAAGTTCCGTTGACGATGCACGCGGACGGTGGCCAGCACTCGAAGCCACACTCGCCGCCGCTGACGTCGGGGGCGGAAGTGCTGTCCGCCCCGCACCATTCCCACTTAGCTGGCGTGAATGCCCCTTGGGATGAAGACGATGACTGGACCACGCCAGGCGCACCCGCGCAACATTCTGCTTCGGCCGCAGCACCGGCGAAACTCCCACTCCCTCCGGGGAATCACGCTGCTCCTCCGGTTTCCATAGCCGAGCAGACGAACCCCGGCTCCCCCGCTGAGCCTCACCCCACGCCAGTCGCCATGTCGCCGCCGCCGTCGGATGGCTTTATCGCCTCCTCTTCGCCGGGGGGCTCGCCTAACCGCCCGCCCACGCCGCCGGAGAAGCCCTCCGCGGCTAACGTCGCCAAAATGGATGCGCTCAAGAAGCAGATCGCCAGCCGCACCGCCGCCATGGACGCTGCGACGAAGGAGAAGGAGACGAAGATTATGACTGCGGCGCAGGAGTACCTCAAAGCGCTCATGGCAAAGCGTGAGGAGGAGGTGATGAATGCAAAAGCAAGTCACAAGGAGGAGCAGCAGGTGGGCGCTGAAAAGATCAACGAGTACAAGAGGAGCGGTGCTGTCTGGAGCGCAGTGGGCCTGCTGGTGGACTTGCAGAAGCCGAACCAGTACTCCAAAAGCACGGAGCAGATGCGCACCGTGCTCTCCACGCTGAACGCCGCGCCTGCCAAGAAGTAAGCCCTTACAGTGATGCTGCTGATCGGCAGCTGCCGGCATCGTTCTTACAATGTTTGTTTTTCGGTTTTTTTTATTGCGCCTTGTTTTTCTCTGCGCGCCCTTCCCTCCGCCACGTATTGCATGTCGTCATTCTCCTCTTGTGTTGCATGAAGGCCGAGAGAGGCGATGCAAGGTAGAGCTCTTTTTTTTTGCGGGGAGAAGGGGCGCGCCTTTGTGCTTGTGTCTGCAGTGTGGCAGACGGTGGCGGCAATGCTACCGTGATTTCTGATGCTCTCGAGCCGAGACTTTGCTGAGAATTTTGCGTCTCTCACGCACAGTTCGAAAATGAAGACTGCACGACGTCTTTGGGGCTTGTTTCGCTATCTTGCAAGGGTTGAGGAGCAGACGAAATTGGGGAGAACGAAGGCCGAAAGAGGAGCCGCGCGGTGCTACTGTATCCCGCACGCGTCTGCTCGCCGTTTCCTCTGACATCGACGCATGTGCCTTTTCGAACACACTCGTTTGCTCTGATCACAACTTTGATGTGCATTTTCCAGCTGTCAGTGTGTGTGTGTGTGTCTCCTTACATGCCCTTGGCCGTGGGTGCACACTTTTTTTTCGTTTCCTCGGCGGTTGTCTTTCTTTTGTTATTCCCTCGTTGCGTAGCGTTGCCTGTTTGTGCACGGACGGTGAGAGAAGAGGATGCGTTGAGAGGGGGTGTCCCTCATCTCCCGTCCTCCTCCTCCAGCGCCCCCCTCTCTCTCTCTTCCGTCAGCCCGTTGCTCCTGTACGTCTCTACTCTGTGGGCTTCCATCAGCTCGACACCGGAAACGAGAGAGAAGGTAAAATACACACCCCTCTGTGCGCTGCGGTGTTGCGATCGCTTGTCTGATTCGATTTTCTACTCATGTGCTGGTGTGTCTCTCTTTGCAGGGAGGGGGAAGGAGGCACGGTGTCAACGATGGTGCGGCACCTGCCTTGCGTGCGTTTATTTCTTCCGTGCGGAATCAAATGCATCACCGGTGGCGTTGATCTGAATCCTCGGGTCCCCCCGGCGGCTCCTCTCTGGCACTGCATCCGCTGTATGCGGTCACGACCTCATCGGGAGCCGTGCTTTGGTCACCCTTGCCCTCCTCTTCCGTACTCCTCTGCGCCCCTCACTTCATCTGCGTATATATGTCGACTATCTCTTCCGCGTGCCGACCCTTCTCAACCCTTTCGCTACCCTTTAGTACGCTGGGTGCACACAAGGGCGGCACACACACTCGCCTGCACGTTACCCTCTTAGTCTTTTCGTGTCGTTTCACACAAGCCCAGAGACAAGAGAAAGAAAAAACGACAGACGCACTCATTCACATACTTCCCCGCTCTTGCAACTTGACAATCATGCGCGGCGGGCGCGGTGGCTTCGGTGGACGCGGTGGTGGCGGTCGCGGTGGTGGCGGTCGCGGTGGTGGTGGCCGTGGCGGCGGCCGTGGCGGTGGACGTGGTAGCGGTCGCGGTGGCGGCCGTGGTAGTGGCCGCGGCGGTGGGCGTGGCGGTCGTGGAGGTGCGGGTACGCCGAAGGGCAACATCTTCCACCCGCATGCCCGCTTCAACGGCTGCTACCTCTTGGCAGGCAAGGACACTCTCTCCACGCGGTCGCTGGTCCCTGGCGTGTCGGTGTACAGCGAGAAGCGTGTGAACGGCACGGTGGCCGGCGAGTCTGAGTCACACGAGTTCCGCGTATGGAACCCGTACCGCTCCAAGCTAGCGTCCGCGATCTACGCTGGTGTAGCGAGCATATACATGGAGCCTGGCTCTGCCGTGCTGTACCTCGGCGCAGCCAGCGGCACCACTGTTAGCCACGTCTCGGACCTTGTCGGACCGGAGGGCGTCGTGTACGCGGTAGAGTTCTCGCACCGCAGCGGCCGTGACCTGGAAGAGATGACGAAGCGCCGCAGCAACATCGTCCCCATCCTGGAGGATGCCCGCTACCCGCAGAAGTACCGCATGCTCATTCCCCGCCTGGTGGACTGCATCTTCATGGACGTCGCCCAGCCGGATCAGGCGCGCATTCTAGCCCTCAACGCCCAGCACTTCTTGAAGGCGAACGGTGGCTTTGTGATTTCGATCAAGGCGAACTGCATCGATTCCACGGCGGATCCGGCAGCGGTGTTTGCGTCCGAGGTTCAGAAGCTGAAGGATTCCGGCCTCCGCCCAAAGGAGCAGGTCTCACTAGAGCCCTTCGAGCGCGACCACTGCGTCGTCACGGGCTACTACAAGAACGTTCCACAGGCGACGTGAAAGGCCGTGCCTCATCCACGAAGCACTCATCCGATGGATCCCGGTCCTGCTGTTCCTCTCGGCACGGCTTTCGATGTTATGTTGCGTGCGGGGGTGGCTGCGCGATGCCAGGTCAAGGGCCACGGAGACCCAGCTGTGACGAAGTGGCGGCTCGGCGGCAGTGTCGAGGGCACGTGCTGAATGCCATCCAAGTGCGCACATGCCTGTGTGTCTGTGCACGGTCGTGTGTTGTTGTGTAATGGAAGGAGAGCAAGGGTAACGAAAGCGCCCAGACGCAAGAGAGCATGATTGAGAGGGCAGGACCATTAAAAGAGGGCAGAGCGCCATGCCATTTTAGTCTTCCTTTTTTTTCTCTTCTCCCGCGATCTATGTGAAACAGAGAAAAGGCGTGCGTGAGAGAGGCAAGAGCGAGAGGTGGCATGCAGAGGAGGAAAAGGAGCGCCCCATCTTGTGCAGTAGTGGTAGTGGTGCCGCCCCTTCTTGTTTGCTTCGTCACTCATGCACACGCACGCACACGCACCATCTCTCTCTCGCAGCTCAGCTCAATAAATTGTCCTCCTTTCTCTTCTCTTGCGCATGCGGTGCATGTGTGCGGTTCTCTTTTGTTTGAACGATAATGGAGAAGAAAACGAAAAAAAAAAAATTTCTCTCCTCTAACACCTGCGACGTAATCGACACTTTTTTCTTCTTTGTCTCCTCGTCCTTGTGATGTGGCTATGATGACGGCTGTGAAGGGGTGGCGTGTCTCCTCGTGCTCATCTCACCCCCTCCCCCCAAAAAAGAAAGACTTAGGCGCAACAGCGAAAGACAACACACACGCACGCACACAAACAACGTAACGAACATTAGAACGGAGGTGTTTTGTAGAGAGGGAACAAGGAGGAACGCAAAGAGAGACAGAGGGGCGTCTCATGAGACTGATTTTCCGCAGCAGCAATGCAAGTGCCGGGCCCTCCCCTCTCACGATTATCGGTGGGTCTCTCCTTCGTAACGGAGAATGACAGCGCCCCAACCCTCCTCCACTCCCTTCGCCGATACCCGGGCGGCGCAGCGAAGGGGAAAAAAGCTCCGGACAGCCGCTTCCCAGCAATGCCCTTGAAAGTGGAGCACAGCGCAGCCGCGCCAGACAGAACGTGCTTAAGAGGCTACACTCGTTGATCCGCGTGCTGCGCGCGATGCCCTTCACGTCAGCCCCAGCCGCCTCCGAGCATTCACTTTCGAGCTCACTCGTTATGACGACGGCACTCCGACAAACCCTCTACACTTCTCTTTTCTGTTGTGCCTCTTCATTCACATGCGCACATAAACCTATACGCGCGTTCAAACACTAACGCGTACCATTGTTTCTCCCCCCCCGTACTGTGTCTCCCTCATCGTGTGCAGTTGGAGAAAGGGCTGCGTGCACCTACACTTTGTGAAGCGAACAGAGACGAAGAAAGAAAAGCAGCAGCTACATGCCTCAGCGAAACGGTCGACCTACATCCTCACAAACCGCGGTCGACTTTGGGCTGCTCAAAACCTCGCAGCTTCACGCGTCAGCAACCGAAAGCCCTCATAGAACAGTAGCAAGACACTCGGTGGCACACACCTCCTCGGCTTATCCTTCAAGACTGACTTGCGGCCCTGTTTAGTGACGGGACGGACCCTGACCAACGGACATCTGACGCCAGAGCGGGTCTTCCCTCACTGCAACGACTCGTACACCCGCTCCTTCTCTTCATCTCGCTTCTTCTCTCGAGAAGAGCGTCAAGCATTGTCTGCGACAGCGACACACAAGTGACCAGAACAACCGTATCGCCGTGCAATGAAGCCGAAAGCGGCCCAGGTGCGGCAGCAGCAGTCGCTGAATCGGCGCGTCAAGCTAGAGGAGAGTGCTGCGCGGGTGCAACAGGACCTCCTCGCACGACAGGCTGTCATGCGCAACATGGGCGGCGGACAGCAGAGGAACCCCATGTACGGGTATGCGGGTCACCCAGCGCGCAACCGCGATCCCAACCGCGGCGTCATTACGCAGGCCGAATGGAGCGAGCTTGTGGAGCGGCACGAAGACTCGGGCAAGTGTTTTCGCTACTTCTTTGGCGTTCTCATTTTCGCTGCCATCCTCCTCCTCACAATCTCCAAGTACGACGAGGAATACAACTTGGAGGTGCCGCAGGTGGAGTCTGGTAAGGGCTTTGGGGAGGTCCTAAACCCTGAGCGCGCTGTGGACGCCAAGGAGCTGGAGGGCTACTACCACACGCTCGGCGTCGAGGGCCGCCTTAACCTGACGCACACGGCGGTTCCACCTGCGACCGATGCGTCTGAGGGGAACGGGTCGTCGCGGAAGGCTGCCGACGACCCCGATAAGGCGCGCCGCCGCGAGAACTACCAGGTGCGGCAACAAATCAAGCGGGCCTTTCAGGATCACCAGGAGAAGTACGGCCAGCTAGTCCACTGCGGTCGCACGTGTGAGGCGCAGAACAAACAGGTAGAGCTTGCTTATCAAAAGCTGACGTCGCAGGTAGATCGGGAGCTCTTTGGCGTGCTGCTGGACGCGAAGGACACCAAGTCTCTGCGGTCCACCACCCCTGCTCAGCTCAAGATGAAATACGAGGAGAAGCGCCAGAAGATCTTAGAGACGGAGGAGGACGAGGAGGACCGCAACATGGCGCTGGAGGAGCTGAAGGACGCGTATGAGATCATCGAGAACCCTGATGCACGCAAGTACTACCTTCTCTATGGCGCAAAGCCACCGGAGCATATGCGCCACGTTAGCGCCCGCCACGGTGGCTGGGGGCAGGAGATGGCGCTGGGAACCTTCAAGTACCGCATCATCATTATGTGGTTGGAGTTCCTGCACCAGTACATTGGTGTGTGGGGCGAGACCGCCGTTCTCGGATGCGTCGTGCTTTTTATGCTGTCGCGCCTTCCTCAGGCGCTGAAGGACTCACAGCGGCTCCTGGACGAGCTGGACCTTGAGGACGAGCACGCCGAGGAGGAGAAAAGGGCGGCAGAGCAGGAAGTGCAGAGAGAGTAAGCCACCGTTTTCATGATGTGGCCATGCATCTTTTTCAAGCTCGGATATTCCGTTGTTGCGGAGCCGTGTGGGTGCTGTGGTGCACATTTCCGTCGGGCGAGGTAGAGAGAGATGCATGCATAATAGACAGCTGTCAAGGCGCGCGCACACACACACACAAACCCTCTCCGCACACTGCCTAGAATCTCTCCCTCCGATCTCCTCTCCTTCCCTGGCGCCTCTCTTCCCCGCACCCTGTCGCGGCACGTGCCCCTGCCTCGTGCACGGTCGGTTACGCGTGGGTGAGGCTGCCTTGCGGACATGTTTGTACGTCACACCCGTGTGATTGTGCGTGGGCTTTCTTAATTCTTTTTGATCGCCTATGCTGGCGTCTTCGCGGTTTGCTTCTTTTCAGCGAAGCTACTTTTGTGCTGAGTCGTTCTTCCAGCTCTTCCTATGCGTGATGCAGTGATTGCCACCATCGTGTTCATTGACACTGCTTCTGTGTGCGCCTCTGCGCGTGTGTGTGCCAGCGTGATGAGGGCCGCGGAGATGCGCTGTGCTCCACTTCTGCAGGTCGACGCCGTGCGGCGTCGAGACTCGCAATGGAGTGTCTACGCCCAGGCGCGCCGGGCTCGTTGTCCGCCTCAGCGTGCGTGCTATGCAGTCGGCGTGTCTCACACTACCCTTCACTAGCTTCTTCTGCTTGTGCGTATCTCTCTACCCCTTGCCTATTTTGTCTCTCCGCCTTCCTTTCTGTAACCACCACCGCGCACAGTGCTCTGTTTGTGCGACTTCTCCATTTCCCACTCCTTCCCTCGACTCAAACCGGGGAATGCGCGTTGTCGTACGAAGCAATGGATAAACAAGACTACTACACCATCTTGGGCATATCACGTACTGCAAACAAGGATGCGATCCGCCAAGCGTACAAGCTGAAGGCGTTGCAGCTGCACCCGGACAAGAACCCGAACGGCGAGGCAATTTTCAAATTAGTTGTGAACGCGTACCAAACACTCAATGACCCCACAAAGCGCTCGGCTTACGACCGGGAGCTGACGCGGCGGGACCGTGGCTTTGGCGCTCACCAGTTCCGACAGGCGGCGCCACAGCCATCGTCTCCCGCTGCCTACCCCTCTTCGTCCTACGGTGCCGACGCCGGCGCCTCGCGGAAGCCGCGCTACGCCACCGACGAGCAGCTATTTAAGGACGCCTACGAGCAGTACAAAAAGAGCCCCTTCTCCGCTACCCCAGATGGTGGGTTCCGCGGCGTCAACTCCGAAGGCACCTTCGCCGAATGGTTCAAAAAGAAACAAGAAGAGCTGCGGCGGGCGGAGGAGGTGACCAAGGCAAAGGCTGAGTATGCCAAGAACCTCGAGCGCGAAGAGAAGCGCAGGGCTGAGGAGTGGCGCGACATGCAGCGCCGGCGAGAGGAGGAGCGCGAGGAGGAGGTGAGGCAGGCCAAGGATCAGCGCGAGCGCGAGCGCGAAATGCTGAGACGCAAGCGGGAGGCTGAGGCGAAAGAGCAGAAGGAAGCCGAGAAGAAAGCCCAGATGGAGGCCTACGCGGAGGTGCAGCGTGAGCAGCAGGCGGACGTTGAGCGCCATCTGCGTGACTTGGCGTCACAGAAGCGCGAGTTGGCCGAGGAGCGTCGCCGCCTCGCGGAGGAAAGGGCTGAGGTGACTAACCTCGCCGCCGAGCACCGCTTTACGCGCGACATGGCGCACAAGCAGCGCGGCCAGGAACTGGCTGACGCGGTGCGCCGCGCAGACGCGAAAGTGCGCGAGGCACAGGAGCAACAAATGCTCCACGAGGCCAACGAGCGTGCCAAGGCTGAAGAGCGGGCGCGCGAGGAGAAGCTCAAGCGCGCCGAGGAGGAGCGAGCGTTAGAGGCTGAGAGGGCGCGCGAGCGCCAACGGCAAAAGGAGGCAGAGGCTGCGGAGCAGGAGCGTAACCGCACGACAGCCGAGTTGGGAGAGCAGCGGAAGCGCGTAATTGCGCAAATGATGTCGGAGAGGCGAAGACACGAGGAGGAGGTGTCCGCGATGCGGAGGGAGACGGATCGCATCGAGGCGGAGATGAAGGCCAAGCTGGAGGCGCTGCGCGCTGCGAAGAACTCTGGCCAGACCATTAACTTGGATGAATGGAAGTTGTAGCTTTTTCCTTCACTCGCTCTACCGCCGCATCCCTCTCGCTGTCTCCTGCACTCTCTTGCTTTCTTTCGCCTTCCTTCGTCTCCGTGTGTGTTTCGGTTGACCATACATCTGGCCGTTAGGTGGCTCTCCTGCGTTGTTGCTTTGTGTATTTTTTTCTTTTTTTCTCCCTCAGCTCCGTCCTCGTTGGTGTTTTTCCTCGTGTGTTTTTTTCACCCTCTCCCTCCCACCTCTTCCTCGCCTCGCGGACGAAACTGCTGAAGGGAAAAAAGGCGCAGCTGATGTAATTTACAATACGTGCGCAAAGGTCATTTTGCTCACCCGTGCAACTCTCCCATATGCACGCGCACATTCTGTTCTTCTTTCCCTTCTATCTTTTTTTTTTCAGTTCCCTTTCCCACTCTTCTTTCGAAACAACGCTCACTTGTGAGTTTCCATCGGTGCTGCTCGCTCGTGAGCATGCGCTGGACGCACATTAAACAGTGCGAAACGCAGTCTGCTGCGGTATGCATGCGTTGTTGTGCGGTGAGCAGTCCGTATCCCCCTCCGTCCTCCTCCCGCTCCTGTGTTGAAGGAGAAACGCGTGGACTAGGACACACAAAAGCGTTCGCGCTTCTCAGCGCCAAACACTGTATGCTAGATCCCTCGCTGGGAGCCGGCTCCTTTCCCCCGCTTTCTTGTGCCTCCACGTCTGCGGTGCCGAAACGCCCACGCAAAGAGAGAGCTATGCGCATCTCGGCTTTGCATGTGTGATAGCGTGCGTTGAAGTGAGTTCGCACGGGACGGCATGAGCCACTGCCAATGAGTGGCTTCGCCATGATGAAACACTTCCCCTCTCCCTCTTCCTCTCCCGTTCTCTCGCACACACACGCCTATGATCTCTCTGCTACGCAGCTCCTAGCTTCTCGTGGAGGAGTCGAAATCGATCGTGGCGCCGGTGGGCTACGCTTCTCTCGAATTCGTTCTCCTATCTTCAACGTTCTCTCTTATTAGACCCTTCACCATGTTCGGCGGCATGTACGGCGGCGGCCTGAGTGGCATGTACGGCAGCAGCATGTACGGCGGCGGGCTAGGTGGCATGGGCAGTAGCATATACGGTGGCGGCATGTACGGAAACTCGGGTCTCATGGGAGGCTCATCGCACGGCATGAGCGGTGGCCTCAACAGCTTTGCCCGAAACAACCCGTACGGTTCCAACTCCAACTACAGCCTTGGCGGTTTCAACAGCCTCGGCAGCAACGCCGACGGCACTCAGAATAATGGCATGCAATCCTCGCTCACCTTGCAACAGCAAGCAGACCAGCCCAATCAGCTAGCGTCCCCTATCCACCAGCACGCTGCATCTTTGCCACCACTGAACGAGTCACCTGAGGAGCGCAGCCGTCGTATCCAGGCGGAGCACAAGAAGGAACGCCAGCTGATTCGGCAGCAGCGAGAGCAACACCGACAAGCGCGCCTGCAGGCCCGGATGGAGATTGCGGGCCATCTCACCAACGTGCTCGTGCAGGGCCTCCGCTCTGCCATGGAGCTCTTCGGCGTGTGCTTCGGTACCTACTATAGCATGAAGGCGGTGCGCGCATTTTCCAACGCGCAGGAGCGGATGCCAGGCATGGGAATGGGCATGGGCACTACTTACCCGTACGGCGCCGCGGTCGCCAAGACGCAGGCGGTCGTGACGGGTGCTTCGGGGGTCCAGCAGGCCGCCAAAGCCGCCAGCGGGGGCCCAAGCAGGTGGCGGGCGTGGCTGCTCTGCATTGCTTTTTTCCTTTTGGGCGAGGTCCTGTACGGGATCGCCACACGGCAGCGCGCAAATCCGCCGCAGCGCCGGCATCGCATCACCAGCCCAGCAGAGGACGCCTACGGAAACGTAATTAGCCAGGACGAGTACGAGGTGAGCATCCGCTCCAGCGACGCCGAGTCGCGCCTGACGGAGGAAGACAAGGGCGAGGAGGAGACGCTCTCGGAGGCATGGGGACATACATACAACGCCAATGGCGTGTACGGTGCCTCACAGGCGGTGCGGCCAAGTGGTGGCACCGGTGCCCGCCGAGTATACTATGCACTGTACGACTACCAGGCTCCACAGGCCGACGGTTCGCGCTTGAGCTTCAAGGCGGGTGACGAGTTTGTGGTGGAGAACTACGCCGAGGGCAGCTGGTGCGAGGCGATGGCGGTGGAGGGTGGGAGCTACTCGTCTCACGCCCGTCGTGGTCTCGTACCGAGCAACTTCTTGCGTCTCGCAGAGCGCATCACGAAATTGTAGTGGCGCACGCGCTTCGTTGCTGGCTTTCCCTTGGGCCCCTCGCCACCTGCTGTCTTGTTCTCTTTGTCTTTCCTGCTCCGCTCTTCTTCGTGTGCTTTCTTTCCTCTGCTCTATCACACTCGCTTCCCTCTCTTGTGGCCTTCTCCTTCCTGTGTCCATCCCACTCCCCCTCCTTCTCTCACTTATTCTCCCCCATCCTCAATGACTGTGTTAGCACCGCTGGCACAGCGCGATATGACGGAGAAAAGGAGGGTAGCTAATGTTCGTTATTGGAGGATGTCATGTGCGAAGGTTCCCAAAGAAGAGGAGAGCTAAGGGAGTGGGGGAGGGGGGCTGCGTGGAGGATGAGGCACAGCAGAAGACATGGCGCCTATCCATGTGTCTGGGTGCGCGCCATATTATCCTTTCGCCTCTGAAAGTTCCGTTCAGGGTTTCGTACTGCCAGCTCTTACCGTCGAGGGCACTTTTTTTGTTTGCGAAACGAGGAGGGTGAGAAGGGGTGAGGGACAGGTTATCTACTGCAGTCTCTGTGTCTGTGTGAGCGAGTCAGGGGCGAGTCGATGTTGAGTACAGCGGCAGCGGGGGAGGGGTTGAGCGAGGTGGCTGCTTTTGTCCCCATCTCCTCTTTTAGGTGAGTCCCCGCACTCCTCACTCTCCTCTTCCCTCTCTCACACAGCTCCCTTTATCCCCTCGTGTGTGTGTTTCCTCCCGTGGTTTCTGATCCGCATTTCATCTTTCAAAAGTATTTGTACCCGTTCTCTTTGCGTCGTCTCGCCTCTCGGTTTATTTCCTTCCCCGCCTGTCTCTCTCCGTGTGTCGGCGCTTGCGTGTTACTGTCATGGGCGCTCGTGTCTGTCTTTCTGTTCTCCTCTTCTGTCCCTTGTTGTTTCGTCGCTCTCTGTTTGTTTCATCGCGTGCTCTTCTATGGTGCAAGGCTACGTCACTTGATAACGCTCTCATTTGCCCTTTACGTGCCTTCGACTCTATAACGGAGAACGGGAAACCCATGCGCATGCGGCGGGTGACCTGTTCCTCTGCATGCGCTCATGTGTCTGTGTGTCCGCTCTTCTTCTGTCCCCTTCCTGTTGCCGTGCATGGGAGCGAGGAGGCGCAAGAGGCGCACGCCTTTGTGTGTTGCTATGCCACGGCATGCCAAGCAAGCGCGGAACTCAGAGTGCCGCACCAGAGGCTGTCCGCATGTGTGTTTGTGTGTGTCAGTGTGGTGGAAAGGCCCTTGTGCTACTTGTGTACAAGCTGTCCGACAGCGTTGCTTTCGCATACCTTTCTGCGTCAGTCGAGCTCGCTTCCTCCCGGATGCGCAGGGCTCCCCTCCTCGTGTCAGGTGAAAGGGGAACGAGCTGCGTATCTGCGCATACCCGCGCGCGCACATGCGGAAGGTTGCTCACAACATTGAAGGCAGAAAAGTGCCGCTTCACATGAAGACTCTAGAGGCGGGGATTAGGAAAAAAAAAGACGCCACCGCAGTGCGAAATCAGCGCTACGCGGATGTCGCCTCTACTCCTCACCTCCTCCTTTTTCTCTCACCCCTGCTCTCGATGACTGCTCTCACTTCTGTTGGTGTTGACCCCTTTCTTCGCACGCATGCGCGCACACAAATCGGGAACTTCATATTAACGAATGAGCTGTCTTCGCCTAGAAAGGAAGACATGGCAGATACTCAGCCTGCTCAGGAGGCGCCCGCCGCCGACGTCCCCCGCGCTGAACGCAACTTTGGCCGAGGCCGTGGCGGACGCGGTGGCCGTGGCCGTGGCCGCGGTGGTCCGGGGGAGGAGAAAGAGTGGGTCCCGTGCACCAAGCTGGGTCGCCTCGTGAAGGCGCAGAAGGTCACCTCTCTGGAAGAGATCTTCCTCTTCTCGATGCCCATCAAGGAGCACCAGATCGTGGACACTCTCATCGCTGAGGGCCAGCTGCACGACGAGATGATGAAGATCTACCCCGTGCA